>NW_025321378.1:17500-42500 GCF_019176455.1 Solea senegalensis
AACACTTGTCTCCTCCTCTCCCATCCTTGCTTCCTTTCCTCACCCATCACTTGTGTCCTTCTTGCCTCATTAACGTCTCGTTCGTTTTATAAAAATCCCACATTTTTCTTCACTGTCCAAAAGTTTGAAAGTTTACAGATTAAGAAAAATTTAATCCACACTTTCTCCTATTGACCTTTGACCTTTGACGCTCATCGTTAAACTATCAACTGAAACAGTGAGGTTTGATGCGACGGAAGCTGCTGCTTTTAATCTGAGAGAATAACGGGTTCATAAAGAGAGAGAGAGAGAGAGAGAGAGAACACGTCTCCTGCTCCTCCATCCTTGACTCCTTTCCTTATCACGCTCCCTCGCCTCCTTCTTTCCAAGTCTGCGACATTAAAATAAATTCCATCGCTATTTTCTCGAGGTTTGCATTTTTGTAAAGATTTAAAAACAAACTGTTTGACTTTCACCGATCGCAGCGATGTTAGGATTATTTATTTATTTATGTCGTAATCTTTGCTCAGATTAACCCCAATAAACAATAAATAAAATAATAAAGTGACATTTAATTTAATCTGCGCAGGGAGATCTGACTCCGCGGAGAGGGAAGGAGTGGGAGGGAGGTAGGGTGATGTCTCCTCCTTCTCCTCTCCTCCCTTGCTTCCTTTCCTAACCACTGTAACACCTAAAAAAACAATATAATTGCACCATTTTCGGAGGGAAACGTCGTCTCTGTATCGACAGAAATCAAACCCTACGCCGACGATTACCTCGTTTACGTTTATGTCGATGTGATAAAAGAATAAAGTCCAACATGATTCCAAATATCAACAAAAAGAATTTAATTTAATTTAATTAAATTAAATATCACGTAAACGATTAAGTGCAGATGTCACGTGACCAGAACGTGAGTCATCACATGACTTCTTTTGAGAGGACAGACAGACGGACTGACGACGCTTACGTAAAGGTTTCTATACTGATCATGAAAAAGTGTTTCATTAATAATAATAATTAATCATCTAGTTATTGATCAATAAACTAGTTATTGATTATCAGCAAAAAAGAGCCGACGTTATTAAGTTATTTTTGAAATTTGACCTCGTTTGAAAAAAGATGGAGAAAAAAAACTCAACTGAGATATTTATGTGTGTGTGTGTGTGTGCATGCGTGTGCGTGCGTGCGTGCGCGGTGTGTGTGCGCGTGTGTGTGTGTGTGCATGCGTGTGTGCGTGTCGCGGTGCGCGTGTGTGTGTGCATGCGTGTGCGTGTGTGTATGCGTGTGTGCGTGTGTGTGTGTGTGTGCATGCGTGTGTGTGTGTGTGTGTGCATGCGTGTGTGTGTGTGTGTGCATGCGTGTGTGTGTGTGTGTGCGTGCATGCGTGTGTGTGTGTGTGTGCGTGCGTGCGCGCGTGTGTGTGCATGCGTGTGCATGCGTGTGTGTGTGTGTGTGTGTGTGCGCGCCCTACATTCTCACTCTGTCTTCACTGTTTGAAAATGACATCATCAGCCTCGTCTTCCTCAGCTCTACATGACTGTTTCTATTTCAGATGTGAGGATGATGAGGATGATGAGGATGATGAGGATGATGAGGATGATGCAGCTCACACTGAATCTGAATGTTTCCAGGGAAAAAATGACTTATTTATCAAACGGCTGAAATATTCAGGGACGAGGACTTTTCTGTCTTTTCTCTTTTCTTTTCTTTCTCCGTAACAGTGAATGTATTCACAGTGATTTGCAGACGTCGGGTAAATCTGCTCCTGCAGGAGTGAAAGGAAAGTAACGGGATGACCTTTGACCTGACGGGGCGACAGATTAAAGAAAAGAAAACGTGTTTCTCCGACTCTGCAGGAACTGGAACATGAGGAAGAGGAGGAGGAGGAGGAAGAATGTGAACGAGGCTGGGGGCGATGAATGAGTGATGTTTTCACTTATGTGTGTGTGTGTGTGTGTTGTGATGGAGGAAGTTTGCAGGTCGCGCACGTGTCACACACTCATGACACTCAGCAGCGCAGAAAAGTGGAAACACGCGCGCCAAAGAAAAGAAAAACAGTCCGTGCGCAATTACGCGCAGCGCGAGGACCGCGGAGCTGAAGCGCACACACACACGCACGCGCGCACGCACGCACACACACACACACACAGATCCTCTTCTTACCTTAACACGTTCCAGCTTTTCAGAGGATCCAGGTCTGAAATTATAGAAACCATGGTGGAGAGGAAGCGGCGGAGCAGCGGCGGCACCGGGACAGGGAGGAGGAGGAGGAGGAGGAGGAGGAGGAAGAAGAAGAGAAAGAAGGAGGAGAAGAAAAGAAGAAGAGGGGGTGCGGCAGGAAAAAAGGTTGAAAAGAAAAAAAGCGGCGCAAAGACTCGTAAACTCCGGCTGTGAAATGACAGCGACTGTTGAGATGCGACTGTTGTGGCTTCAGAGACTGAAGAGCGAACACACACTGCTCCACACCTCCCTCTCTCCCTCCCTCTCTCCCTCTCTCTCTCCCTCACTCTCACTCGCTCCTCCTCCTCCTGAAGCCTGCGCTCTGCTGCTGGAGACACACACACACACACACACACACACACACACAGAGTTCACCATTATTTAAATGATGATCAGTTTGTTTTTATTCACCTTTAGTGAAAAAAAGACAACAATTCCTTCAGTGATTGACACGTGACACTGACCTTCATCATGTCTCTGAAGATGAACTAAACATCAATGAATGACGTCATGTTAACCCTGAACTTAATCCTCATCACTCGTTTACAGTAAATTTAATGAAGTCACATTTCATCACAGAGTCTGGACTTCCTGTGACAGCGACATCACTTCCTGTTGATAAGTGTTTGTTCTTTTTTTTGTCTGCCTGGTTTTTTTCAGCAGCAGCGTCACCGCCGTCAGAGGAACGACGAGACGCCACAAAACACAGATGAGACCCTGACGGAGGAGCAGGAGCAGGAGGAGGAGCAGAAGCAGGAGGAGGAGGAGCAGGAGGAGGAGGAGCAGGAGCAGGAGGAGGAGGAGGACGCATTTGTGGCTGCATTTACAGGAGAAATCAAATATTCTGCGTGATTTCAGTTTCTAACTTTGATCTTTTTTCGACGTCTTCAACGTTCAGATATTTTCACTCAGCTTCACCTAAAGTAACACATTTGCTCTCTGGTTCCCCCTACAGGAGGAAATGGTAAAGACCAATATGACGACGTTGTTTTATTTTTAAATTATGTTTGAGATGAAAACGAACCCAGTGAAAAAACAAAAGAACGACAGTGCTTAAAGCCCCGCCCCAGATTAAGACAGATTATTATTTTTAATGTCACCAGACACAAAGTCTTCCTGAGTTCAATACCCACGACTGAACGGTGATTGTGGGCGGGACCAGAAGCACGCAATAACCAATGAGAGTGAGTTGCCCTGGAAACAGACGTTACCTACTTTTGTTTAGAACCGTAAATATCAGCACGAAACATTAACTCCACTCAGTTCAGTGTCAGTCACTTCATAGCTCCTCCTCAAAGTGGGCGGAGTCATCACAGCACTGGAGATTTGGAATTAAGTAGATTTTGGAACTATAAGTAGATTTTGGAATAATAAGTAGATTTTGGAACTGTAAGACTATAAGTAGGAATTTGAAGTGTTTTTAACTGCTCTACAGTTTTGATGGGTCATTGAAAGTGCTTGAATTTTGTGCAGTAGAACGGTGAAGTTGATAGTTTGAGTTATTAGCGGTGCTGTGGACACTGTCCACTCTGACGTGAGATTCCGTGCAGAACAATGAGCGAGTAAAGTTAAGAAAGACGTGGACAATCACTTGTCCACGTGCAGACAAGCTCTTGTTGTCCTCCCGTCTTAAACTATGTCAGCACATTTAGTCCATGAATTTGAGGAAATCAATCCTGGAAAGTCCTTGAATTTGATGTCAAACCAAGGACCGCACCTGAGCCAGGGTTTCAGAAACTTAAACCAACGCTGCACATTGTTGTGAATTGTGATTCTGGTTCCGTGTCGTTCATGTTTCACATATTATTTCACCTTTAGGTCTTAAACAGCGAACGCCGCCGCACACGTGACGCACACGTGACGCACACGTGACGCGGGAGCACTGTGGGAATGAGACGCTAACGCTAACGCAAAGCTACAGCCACAACATTCTCTCAGCAACAGCAGCCGTGCTGCGGCGGCTTTAAATAGACCCAATTGGACATCTGCTTCAGTGAGGAAGAGGAGGAGGAGGAGGAGGAGGAGGAGGAGGATGGAGAGAGAGAGAGGGAGAGGGAGACGACACCATCTTCTTCCTCTGTCTCTATTTCTGTCTCCTCACCGCTTCAGCACCGCTCACACAATCACAGAGATCAAACCCAGCTTGTGTATGCTTTTTAATTTCTGCGCGATAATCACGTTGGCAGGTCTGACGTCTCACAGGAGGGGGCGCCGCTGCGTCTGCACCTATACATATATACACTTATATATAAGCGCATAGAATAGGTGAGGAAAATGGAGCGGAAGACTTTAATTATTATCTTACATCTAAAAGAATTCATCGTGTAACAAAGTCGTCAGAAGAGTTTTCTCAGTTTGAGACGTAAAGTGAAGAAATCCTTTAAATTCAGCTCCAAACACTGAGTTTCCTGTAAAACACTGGGAATTTTGGATCCACGAAAAATAAATGATTGAACGTCATCATCGGTGAAGTGACCTCGTCCTGAAATATTGTGAAATACAATGAACGTGGACGGCTGTTTGAAAACAGAAATGGATCCACTTACAGTTTTTCCTTCTGTGCTGAATTTAACATTTGTCACACAGAGAGCGACGTCGTCTGCAAAGAGTCGAACCACAGACCAAATATGGTTGATTTCTGACCCACAGACACACACTATGAATATGACACTCGTCACTATGACGTCACAGGTGAAAGAGACAAACTCTGTCAACAATAACTTTATCACAATGATCCTACAAATCCTCGAGGATTCTCTGAGAAACTTCAACAGAAACTTTAAGCAACGTTTGATTCAACGCTCGTGTCACTTTTGAAAGCAGCGGATTTTCACACAAGATTCTTCTCAGCGTCAACAAGTGAAACAAGTTTACAGTATTTACTCATTTATGGTTCTTTCAGTTTTGTAAATGAACATAAAGAATGAAAGTACTTTATTGAATTCTTCTGTTTTCAAACTCAAACGAGTGAAATAACAGAGGAAGCGTAACGGAGAGAAGTCAAAGTGTTATTAGTGACTCAGTGAACAGATGTGTCGAGTCACACTAAGTTAGCGGAAAGTGCTAACGTGTGGATTAAATAAACTGTGTGTTTGAACTCAGCGACCTCATTAACCATCAAAGGAGTTAAAGAAAACAAACTCACTTGGACTCTTTTCAGTGTCACAATCGGACACGCGTGATAAGCACCGCCCCCCCAGCTTCTTTATTTGACTAAATCATGCAGATGTGAGAACGAGCCTTGAGGTTTATGTCATCATGCAGATGTGACGTGCGTTTCAAATCCAAACAAAGTCCGTGTGTGTCTTTGAAAACCACCCACTGAATACAGATTCCTGTTTTACCTCCATCCATTTAAGAGCAGGAGGAGGAGGAGGAGGAGGAGGCGAGCGGGAAAAAGGAAAAATAAGCAGAGGAGAGGATGCGGATGAAATAAGTAAAGAGGGATTATTTCATAAACGACAGAATTCTCTTTTCTGTGGAAGTCATTTGATCCTGTCAAATACGCCTGAAGCCAAACTCCCACGCGCTCATTGTCTGAAAAACGCTGCCATTACGAGAAACTTCCCTCTTTTTTTTTCCGACACTCGCAGTGTTCGCTAAATCTGCACGAGACGGAAAATGAGATTTAAATCAGGGACAGAAAACGTCGAGGACGCCGCGTTTACGTCAGCTGTGTTTGTCCTGCAGCGACGACACGGAAGATAAAGGTAATCAATAATAAACATGACACTCCACATATGTGAAGCACAACAAACAACATGTCCTCTGACCTTCATCTGTGTGTGTGTGTGGGTTTAATCTTCGGGTATACAAATCAAAAACTTTATCACTTTTAATGGAAAAAGCTTTTGCAAATGAAGTTTAATTCAAAAACACAAAGTGCTTCACAAAGCCAAGGATCTTTCGAGGTGCGGTCCGACACAGACGAGGCTTCTGGGAAAATAGACATGGTGTGTGTGTGTGTGTGTGTGTGTCACTGTGACATTAACTACTGAAGAAACATCAACTTTAGTAGAAAAGATAATATTGTCGCAGTTTATTTTTGTTCATGCAACGTAATTATAAATAATATATTACCACTTAAGAACAACCTTCCATACTCGTTCATATGTAGGAACTATGTATGCTTGTTTGTTTCCTGTTCATAATTATGGAAAATAATAAAAAAATTCAAAAAAAAAGAACAACCTTCCAGAGACAAAATAATAAAAAAAATAACAAGAAAACTAAATATAAAATAAGACAAAACAACAATTGTTTGGAATTTAAATGGATGACGTGCATATGTTAGCTGTTCTTTATGCTAACTCACACATAGCATCACAACGTTGAAGTAAAGTGTGTATTAATGTGATCCAACACTGGCGTTTAGAAGTTCTGCTTAAGTTTCTACTTCTGAATGAAGACGACGAGTAATTCAGCCGCTCTGAAGACGAACTGCATTAATTCTGTGTGAAGAACTCGGTTCTTTGTAGAGTTTGAAGAACCCTTCACATGAAAACCTTCTACACGGTTTGATGATGATGAGGATGATGAAACGTCCCTGAAATTCGGCAGTTTTTTTCCCTCCTCGACTTTCAGGAGAAGAAGCAGCAAAACAAACCTCTACGCAGACGACTCACTGCTCTTCTTCTAAAAACACCAAAAACTGCTGCAACCTGGACAAACTGTTCTGCTGCTGCTCTGACGTCCGACACGGACCGTCTGAGAACTGCTGATAAGTCTGAGACCAAGGACCTGAGGACCAGGGCCTGAGCCACGAATGACAGGGGCCCAAATGAATTAGTGCGAGGAACCTATTGTTATCCTTCAGATGATTCTATCCGTGGCTTTGCGGTCATTTTTGAGGGCGTTAACTCTTGAAACTTGTCATGGAGGTCAGGTCTGGCATGGAGGCGATATTGGCATAGTTCCCGGGCCCCTGCGTTGCTCAAAGGCTCTATAGCGCCGCCTAAGGTGAAAGAGTTAGTGAAAGACGTTAAAGTCCAAGACGAACAGAGAAGTTCGTCTTGGTCGCATGTAAAATATCAATGTAACTGGTAGATATTTTAATGCCAACATTTATATATATATATATATATATATATATATATATATATATATATATATATATATATATACACATGTGTATTTACAGTGAAAGTTGTGGAAAATAAAGTTCTGCATATAAACATGGTTTCCCTGCACACAGCCCTGCATGCACGTGTCACACAGTCAGGTGAAGTGCAGGTGAGTGGAGCAGAATATAGAGGAATAACATATGAGTGTGTGTGTGTGTGTGTGTGTGTGTGTGTGCCACTGACTTGTATCTAAACCCACACACTGCAAATAAATCTTAAAGTTCAGGTATTTTGAGATGTGCTTGTGTGAAGGAATGACACAACGTCAACACGCTTCAAACCACAAGTTCATTCTCAGTGAAAAACCGTCTGAGAAAAAACAAGAAGAAAAGAAGCTTTAACCACTTTAACAAAAGAATAAAATCTACGACATCACGTCTTCATCTCACTGTGAGACAGACGTTTGAAAGCACTCACACTTGTTTGAATTCCTTTGTTCAGATTAACCGCAGTGACACAAAGTGACCACACGAGGAGCAGCAGCTAAAATCACTGATTCTCTCTCTGTGCTTTGGTGCAGGGAGAGTGAGTGGTTTAAGTCTCTCTCATAGACTTTATTAGTGTCTCCTCTAGCAGTAAATGACAGAGTGAGCCTCTGTGTCTCAGCAGCAGGGGGCGCTCACAGCACAGTCAGTACAGTCTTAAAACCACGCGTCTAAAAATCTAAAACCTAAACTAAAACTTTTCTTGATCCAGAAAATGGACGAGCGCTCGTTGTTCTTGGATTCGTTAAATTATCATCTTGTTTTCAGCCAAAGAAAAACCTGGATCTCTCTCTCTCTCTCTCTCTCTCTCTCTCTCTCTCTCTCTCTCTCTCTCTCTCTCTCTCTCTCTCTCTCTCTCTCTCTCTCTCTCTCTCTCTCTCTCTCTCTCTCTCCCTCTCCCTCTCCCTCTCTGCGAGTTTGATAAATGAAATGCTCAGAGCGAGAGGAGAGGAAACAGAGAGAAGAGGAAGAGGAGGAGGAGGAGGAAGCACTTGGCAGAGCGACGTCCAGGCGAATCAGGCGAGCGAATGAACCGGTGTGGGAGAGCGAGTGGGTGAGGGAGTGAGAGGGAGAGAGAGGAAGAGGAGGAGGAGGGTGAGGATATATTTAGAGCTGCTGCTAATCAACTTCTCCGTCAGTTTGTGTCTGTGTGGGCGGGCGAGAGAGAGACAGAGAGAGAGAGAGGGCGAGTTCAACAGTAAAAATCAATATGCAGCCCACTCACTCACTCACTCACTCACTCACACACTCACTCACTCACAGTGTGTGTGTGAAAATGACAGGATGAGGCAGAGACTGAAAAATGTTCATATTTAAATAAAAACACAAATAATGTTTCTAATAATTCATTCAACAGAGTTCATATTTTCTATATTCTACATTGTTATAATTTCTTTCTTTTACTTTTTGCCGTTTTGTGGGGGTAATACAGGAGAATCTCTTATCCCGGAGGTCACAAACATGTGGCCCACGGACCGGATGTGACCGCCCCCATCCATTTAAACCGGTCCTGCCTCTCAATATCAAGTTATAATGAAGTAGAGTACTTTTATTTTGAAATTCTGTGAAATAGTGCGATAGAATATTGCAATATAGTTTTAAGTTCATCTCATTAATATGTATGTATGTGTAAAAAGGTGTAAATCAGCTGTCATTCATGTTCGCTTGCAAATATTCTTCACATTAAAACAGTAATTCTGCTGACGATGAATCCTTGAAATGTTTCTTTCTCTTTGAGAACAAACCTCTATGCAGACGATTCACTCACTTTCTTTTAAAAACACCAAAGAACCAGTTTCCCAGCTGCTCTGACTCTAACACAAACTTCAATGCTAACACAAACGCCGATGCTAACACAAACTCTGATGCTAAAACAAACTCTGATGCTAACACAAGCTCTGATGTTAACACAAACTTCAATGCTAACACAAACTCTGATGCTAAAACAAACTCTGATGCTAACACAAACGCCGATGCTAACACAAATGCTGATGCTAACACAAACTTTGATGTACAAATATAACACTGTTCAGTTTCAGGTACACAAACCAAAAATATTCAGATTTTTTTTTATTCTTTGTCAAAAAGCAGCAAATAAACTAAAATAAATTGACATTTAAGAAGTTGCTTTAAAAACATTATTGGGCTGTGGTGGTGGGCGGAGCAACCGACCAGAAATCAATAAGCGGAAATTCTTAAAATTCAAGACAATATTTACATGAGTCATCGTTGTCATTTTATGATTTAATGTCTTTGATTTCTTTACAATATCAAAGCGTTAAAGTCCAAATTAAATAAAATGTATGTCCATGTCGCAGAGAAAGAAAAACATGGATGTTTTGTAAAGAATTTAACTCTCAACAAAAAACCTCTGATAACAAGCAAACAATCTACAGACAGTTGACGATGATATCATCAACACACACGCCATCACACCCACTCTTCTTCTCCTCTCTCTTTTCTTTCAATCATTAAAAGTCAAAGTTTTGGCACAGGCGCAGTGCGCAGTGTGTGTGCATGCATATGTGTGCTGCTGCAGGTGTGTGTGTGCGTGGTGTGTGCAGGTGTGTGGTTGCAGGTGTGTGTGCTGCAGGTGTGCAGGTGTGTGGGGCGTGTGTGTGTGTGCTGGTGTGTGTGTGCGCTGGTGTGTGTGTGCTGCAGGTGTGTGTGTGCGGCGTGTGTGTGTGGGCGTGTGTGTGGGTGTGTGTGTGTGTGTGGTAAAGTGGCGTGTGTGTGTGTGTTGACTCCAGGTCAATACTGTGTGGGCTCTAATGAAGCTGCGATGTAGAAACCGCAGCATCCAGACAGTTTAGTCGCGGAGGAGGTTTGAGGGTTAAAGCTCATATATGCTGGACTCCTTCCTGACCCCGCCCCCTCCCCGGTCTCTCATTAGCTGATAATCGATCGTGTCCTGTGTTACCCACACACAGAGAAAAGGCAATTAGAGCATCGACCAAACGATTGTGCGAACCACTGATCGATAGCTAATCATCTGCCACCTGAGAGGGAGGGAGGAAGGGAGGGGGCGGGGGGAGAGAGGGAGAGTGATTTTGAAGGAATGTCCTTTGTGGAGTTGAAAGTATTCTTCACATTAAAACAGTGTTTCTTGTCTTTGAGAACAAACCTCTATGCAGACGATTCACTGATGTTCTTCTAAAAATGTCCACGTTGTCTTGTGTTGTTGTAAATAAAATATCAGGACGCGTGGACGCCTGTCCGTCTCTGGATCCTCGTGTCTATGTCTCGCAGGTCAAACATTTCTACACTTTATAAAGAGGTTTCTTTAAGTATAAAAAACCTTCACACGTGATATTATCTTATCGGTTTTTTTAACAGCTCCACATTCATTTTATTTGGCTGGAGAAGAAACAAAAATGTCTCTAACTATTCTTTATAGCCATCTAAAGCTAACTAGCTAGCTTTGTTTGTTTGCTGTGCACTGCACGGGTGGGCGGAGCCTAGAAACATTTATCTGGTCAAACTGCTGAAGTGAAGTCATTACTGATAAATATTGAAATATGTTTGCTAAAATCTCTTCAATGAACTTTAATTTACACTTAAATAAACCCTTATGTTAATGATGCAGCTCAGTTGTTTTGGACGTAATTGTTTGTAAAGAATTTATTAGATTTTATTAATATTGTGGTGTTTTTTTATCTCCATGAAACAACTGTTAGAGTAATTACTGTTCGTCATCAAATCGACCAAAATGATGTGGGGCATTTAAACAGGAAGTGCCCTCACTTTCACTTCCTCTCTGCTGTAGAGAGTTAACCTTGTTGTTTCCTGTGTATCCTCTCCCTGTCTGCCTGTCTGTCTGTCTGTCTGTCTGTCTGTCCGTCTCAGTTTCACGTCTTCACCCAATTTCCTCTGCATGTCTTCTCTCTGTGTGAGAAGCTTAAAAAGTGTTCTGCAGCAAACTGGTTTCACTCGGATCATGAAAGAAGTGCGTCCATGAACACACACACACACACACACACACACACACACTCACTCACTCACTCACACGTGATGTTAGTGAATCTGTGAGAAAATTAACATCTGTTTTTTTTCAAATCATTAAGTGATCTTGTATTTCTTCTGTTACACGATAATTTCATTGTTGTTTATTACTGTCTATTTTGATTTAAATGTTTAAATCTATGTTTTATTATTATAATAATAATAATAATAATAATAATAATAATAAAGATAATAATAAACACTAGGTCAAATATGTTTAAAGCTACAAAACAAAACTAATGAGCTAGCTACTGTTAGCAAAACAAAACCACACTGAGCATCTATTCTGGCCACTAGGGGGCAGTGAAGTGGTGAAAATGAGCTTCAATCAACTATGACAGAAACCACCGTGACGACGTTGGCCCAGGAACATGAATTACTGCACTCAACAAACACCTGATGGAAAAGTCTCTCTGTCTCAGGTGTCTGAAAGGTCAGAGGTCACATGGAGCAGCGGCCAATTAAAGCCCCGCGATGCAGTGACCATCATCTGTGGACCTCGGGGGGAGGAGTCACCCACAACTGCCCTGCACCTGTGTGTGTGTGTGTGTGTGAGTTTTGAGTGTTGTCAAGACTAGAGAATGAAAATATAATCACCGTTTACTCTCTCTAATGTTTATGTTAGTTATTAGCACTAGGTAGTTGGTACTAGTTAGTTAGTAGTGGTTATTAATGACAGTTATCATCTGCAATGGTTGCATCGTGTCTGCTTTATTTAATCATCCATCACGGCGTTCACTGGAAACATGTCTGCTTCAGCACGCGTGTGTGTGTGTGTGTGTGTCCAGGTATTACTCATGTTGTGGGGACCTAAACCTGTTTACACACTCACATTATGGGGACTTAAATTAGGTTGGGGTTAGGGTTAGGATTAGGATTAGGCCAGTAGTAACTGTGGTTATGGTTAGAGTAAGTCTCAAAGGAAATGAATGTAAGTCAATGCAACGCAAACAAAAATAATTGGAGCAGAGAAAGAAGTCGTGAGCTGCAGCTAAACACGTTAATGTTTTCATCGTCGTCGTCATCATCATCATCATCATCATCATGAGCGTTTTATAGACGACTAATTCTTCCTCCTCCTCCTCTTCCTCTCAGTGGGCGGGAAAAAGAATGAAATAAAGAAAAAACAACGTTCTGCCAACAATCTGCTTTCATAACAACAAGGTTCTCCTCGGCCGTCAGTCCCACAGCAACGAGACCCACGCACGCTCACCTCTGCACAACCCCACCACGCCACCGCGGGGCCCAGCCGAGGCAAGGAAGGAAGGGAGGGAGGGAGGAGACTAGGAAAGGAAAGGAGGCAGCAAAGAAAAATGTTGTATTTTTGTGTCACAGAAGTGGAGCAGAGACCGTCGAGTGAATGTGTGAGCAATAAAGTTTTGACAAAACACACACACACACACACACACACATCTGTTTCTCATTGTAAAGTCTCCCTCCCTCACACACACACACACACACACACACACACACACACATTTACACACAAATCAGGAGTTTTCCCTCATTAATATATAAATATTCTTATTTCTGTGCTTTAATCTTCTTGTACTTTCAGTTTCACACTTTTTTTATTTGGTGGAAATAGTAAAAAAATAAATACTTCTTTATCATGTTTTTGTAAAAATCTAAATCAATAATGAAGGTCGGGTTACGTTAAACTTTAATGTTCACAATGTGGAAGAAAAAGTGTCTTTAGCTTCGAGCACAAACAAGAAAAACTGCGGAAAATATTGAAAATAGACGGAAAAACTACTTTAGTATAATTATATATTTTAATATATATATTATATGTGTATATATACCACTACCAGAGAGTAGTATATATATATATATTATATAGTTGAAGCTAAATACACAAGTGTAAATTTACGTCTGTGCGTGCATGCATGTGTGTGTGCGCGTGTGTGTGTGTGCGTGTGTGTGCGTGTGAGTGTCCAGGTGTTACTAATGTTGTGGGGACCTAAACCTGTTTACACAGTCACATTATGGGGACTTGTCCTCCTTGTGGGACAACAAAACTAAACAAAACAAACACAAAACACTTGCGTACACGTCGCACTTATGACTCACACTTCATAGTTTGTGTTACTTGAAGCTCTTGTTTGTACCCAAACGTTTAAATGCACTTATATATAAATGACATGTAATGTAATGTAAAAACAATCATTTGATATTTGAAACCTTTCACACATTCATCCTGATGTAGATCGTGCATGAGTGACAGATGAAACCCTGCATTACTGTCACTGAGTGTTATATTTGACATATAACATCATATAAATGTATTTTTATATATACATGTATATGTATACACACACACACACATATATATCTATTTATATATATATATATATATATGTGTGTATATATATATATGCATAAATACACACATATATATATATACAGTATATACACACATATACGTTTACACGACGTGTCGTCTTCTCACAACATTTGTTGATCCAGAGCAGAGACAGATTTAAATGTACATTCAGGTTTGTTCAGTTTTAAGCTCAGTGTCAGGCTGGTTCTCAGCAGCAGGGGGCGCTCACAGCACATTACCCCACACTATCTTCCTCAGACTGGAACAATCACACGATCGTCTTCATGCATTCACACACACGTTCATGCTTTCATTTTGGATCCACAGAGAAACAAACGGAGGTCAAAATGAGGAGAACATTCCGATAATCTCAGCCCGGCTCACGGAGAGGCGGAGCTACACTCACTTCATCAAATATTAAAGCCGCGCGTCGTCGTTTCCCGACAGCAATAAACATGATTGATGTCACAGCAGCGTGCATGAGCCTTGGATTATTCACACCATTACGTCGACTTTTCTTCATCTTACCTCCGTTCATTCGTCTTCATCACAAACTTCGGGGGATTTTCAGCCACGACGACGAACTCTGGAGCGACGAGAGCGACGGAATCCGGCGGCGAGTCTCCGACGTTTCTGCAACAGATTCAAACATTTACAGATGATTTATGGCATTCTGGAACGATCGTATCTACGTCTCGCTACGAAATGTGGAAAAACGATGAAATGAAATGAATGAATGAAATATAAAAACCCAGAATAAACTTCAGTACGCAGCACTTCAAGATAATCCCACATTTAAGTCGTTTCAGGGAAAACACAAATATTTGAAAGCTGTAGAACACAAACACTCATAATCCCTTAATCCAGGAGTCCATGAAGAAAATAATCCCATATTAAAGTCGTTTCTCTATGAGGTTTGGTGTGTGTGAGGCTGGTTGTCAGCAGCAGGGGGCGCTCACAGCAGCAGGATATTTAAAGTCACATCACGACGATGACAGTGAGTGCTTATTAGAGGACAAAAAGACGTTTGTCTCATGTCCTCTGACCTGGACACATGTGAAGTGTCCTCCCGTGGTTAATTTCCCTCTCATTTTTCTGTTTTTATTTATTTATTTTCTATTAATAATCCATGTGTGTTTTGTTTGAAGTGCTAATTCTGTTGTTGTTGTTGTTGTTGTTGTGGTGCCTTTATCTGGTGATCAGAGACTTTTCTCGCGTCTCACTTTCACCTCAGCAGAGACACAGCAGTCGCCGTCCTCCCGTCTCACACACACTTTCAAATCGAACTAACCCGTTTTTATCCTCACAACTACGTTCGTTAACGGAGAAACAGACGAGATAAACTCTTTATTTTTGTCTCATAATTGGAATTTGTCCTGAGTTTTTAACTAATGGGAGGAATTGTAACCAGGTTCACTGATAGAAAACTATTTTATTTTGTTTTATTCCACATATTTACTCAGTGATTTACTTGAAAAAGATCGACTGTGACGTGTCGTGATCACGTTTGACTCCTCTGAACTGAACACAACAACATCAACAAATTAAGCAGTAAAACACAAAAACACAGCCAGACTCTTATTTTGAAATAGCCACACGTCACAGCTAAAACGTTCCTTAAAAAATATGAATTCTTTGCACGTTTCATATAAAGTTGTGTCAAATAATAATTAGGGATGCACCGATATGACTATTTCCGGCGATACCGATATCCGATATTAATATTGCTGCTATGGCTGATAACCGATATCTACCGATATCGATATATGTTTTAAAAAAAAGTTTCTGAGATGATAAAAGTTTGTACAGAATGAAAATCACGCAAGCTGAATTTTTGAATGTCTTCCTTTATTTTCAAAACATGTTTTACCTCCAAATAACAAGGTCACATAAGACACAAGTAACCAACTACAAGTAAAGGTTTTTAAAAACCTTTACCACTTGTAGCAAGTGTGTAACTAAATTAAAGTACAGTTTAACTCCCTCAACTCACTAAACTCCTGTGAGAAAGTTTGGATCATAAATTACAAACATGAACATAAGTAAAAATAATACCCTGCCAAAGTTACTGTAACCGAGATAAGGGCGTCTATACTGGGTACGTAAATAAAGTCAACAACCCTTCCTCCCGGCAACAACAACCGCGCCACTTCCCTTCACAATAAAACTACACAACAAATATGAGAAACAATACCTGACAAGCTCTACTAAGAGCTGCCATAATAAAAAAAAAAACATGTTAAAATACTTTATCAAACTTGCCAGTATTCATGGCAACCAGATATTTATTCAATTGCAAAACATCGGAAAAGTAGCGGCGACTTGGCAGGTTGTTGCGGGGTTCAATATGCGCTATCAACCGTCGGAACCCTCGGCTGCTCGTCAAGAGCAATCATTTCCATTACCTTGATCGTTATTGCCCTGGCCACTGTCTTCCTTTGGTCGAGTCCCAGCTGACATATAACATCATATATATGTATGTATACATATATATGTATACATACATATATATATGTATACATACACACATACATATTCGTTTACGCGACGTGTTTGTTGATCAATATGTATGTATGTATGTATATATATATATATATATACATATATATACATACATACGTATATATATACAGTATATATGTATATATATATACATACACATATATACATACATATATATAGTACATATTGTTGCTGCTAATATCATATGAAAAAGTAACATTCTGTACTTGTACTGTATCCACACAATATTTATGTCAAGCTTTCAGTGAGTGTGATAATCCATTGTGTGTGTGTGTGTGCGTGTGTGTGTGTGTGTGTGTGTGACTAAGCGGTGAATGGAACTCAGCAGGAAAACGAGCAGGTGACCCAGAAACAGAGCAAACAGAGACGGAGGCTGGAGAAGGAAGCCGAGGGAAGAGAGCAGGGAAAAAAAAAAGGTCTGATATTTATAGATATGAGGATAATGATGGTGCCCGAGTGTGTGTGTGTGTGTGTGTGTGAGAATACATTCCAGCACTAAAGGCTGCCTGTTTGCTGATAAGTCTTGTAAATCATAGATATCCCCTGGTGTAAACGTTCCATCATATCAAACTGGAGTCCGTCCATCTGCTTTTTCCTGCATTTTTATTATTTATTTTGATTCTCGCTCAGCGTTTACAACGTGTTCTGTCAGATAACGACGATGGAGAAAGCACCTGGAGAGCACAAACCTGCGCCATAATCTCAGGCAGAGGTGGGAGAAATCATCCATTCTCTGTCCAACGATCACGAAACATAAATGAAGAAAAACAGTGTTTAACGCGGCGCACAGAGCGAGCGTAGCCTCGTAAAGCTTTAGCAAAGACGCAACATAATCTGGATTAAAAAATGACGTCAATGTGGAAAAAAATGAAGACATGAGCTGAACAGTCATGTGATATATAACACTGTGCGAAACCAAACTAAAATACTTCAGCAACAACATGTCACGTTAGCGCGCCCTACAGGTGGAGGATAAACAAACGACCAGCGATAAAAACTGCGTCATGCTACATGCTACATCATCACCGCTAATCTAAAGCCTGGTTCACGCATAACTGTCATATTTAACATGTGATCGGCGTGATCAACTTTTTATAATGTCAAATTTATGTGCTAATATTTAGCTACTGTTGATGTTTACCAACATTAGCTTACTGCAAAGCTAACGTTTCTGCTGCTGTTAGCAAAAGTCTTGGGTTCAGCTGTTAAAGCATTGTGACATAATCGCAGACAGAAACTGAACTGAAGCTAACGCTAACACTTGTAATGTAATGGGTAAATTAGCTTGTGCAGTAACATTTTCACAAAGCTAATATTTAGCTAATCTAACATGTCCCCAAAATTACTTTAGCAAAGCTTAAGTGTAGCAAAGCTAATGTTTGTGCTGCTCCTAGCAGAACGACCTAGAAGCTAAACCCTAACATAACTAACATGTAGCAAAGCTAATGTGTAGTAAAGCTAACATTTCTAGCAGAACTGTTGTGTCCCTGTTAGCATCATGAGAAAAAAATTCTGAGCTAAACTGAAGCTAACGTTTATAATGGGTGAACGTGAAGCTACTGTCTGATTTATGTGCTAAGATTTAGCAAAGCTAATGTTTACAGTTGAAACATCACAACTTTAACATCAATAGAAACTCAAATAAAGCTAAACTCTGTCAGAGCTAACTGTGTAGCTACTGTTAGCATCACATCTTCCTGTGACGTCAGAGGAAAATGGCCGACACACGTGGAGAACGTGGAGAGCAGAGCTAAAGCACAACAAAAGAACGTAGATTACGACTCCTCCGTACGTAATCACGTTGTACGTAATCACGTTGTATGTAATCACGTTGTACAGCACAATAAATATGACATAAACTGACTAAATCCCCAGATAAAGGTCATGAAATCTGTCCTTTAAGACAATCTGCTGCAACATCAAATAAATATTCGTCCAAAGACTCCAGTAAATAATGTAAAGAGTTCAAGTCCATCATAATGACGGGGTTTTCTGGGGGAAATTGGGACTTCTTAAAAGTTTGGAGTCTGGCTTGGGTTTTTTCAGTTGGTCCAGTCTCAGGTTCTGAGTCATCCTGCACCAGCACGGATTCTTTTCCCTTTTTTTAAAATGTATTTTTGGCAAGAAACAAGTCCAACATAGACGCCAGCAGGAGCATGTTCAGTCCCAAACTATTGATCGTGTCCTTCAGAAGCTCAAACTCTGTTTCCTGCAGACTTCCACGTCCGTCCCCCGTCCGTCCGTCCCTCGTCCGTGTCATTGGACAGTTTCCCTTCCGTCCATGTTGTCATGCAGAGCTCGGCCGGCTGACTCTCTGTTCCATCGCTCAGACCCACACTGTCACCTGCCTCATTAGTGCTGAACCCAGTGTGATCACCACACGCACACACAGTCTCACACACACACACACACACGCACTGACACGCACGCACACACACACACACTCTTCCGCACACACACACACACACACACACTCTTTTGTCCAGACACTCAAGTCAGAATGAGACATAAATAAGGAAGAACTTGTTCCAGGTCGCTGATGAGTGTGTGTGTGTGTGTGTGTGTGTGTGTGTGTGTGTGTGTGTCCCTGCGTGTGTCAGTGTAGCATCATGTAGCAAAGCTAATGTGTAGTAAAGCTAACATTTCTAGCAGAACTGTTGTGTCCCTGTTAGCATCACGATGAAAAGAATTCTGAAGCTAAACTGAAGCTAACGCTTATCATGGGTGAACGTGAAGCTACTGTCTGATTTATGTGCTAAGATTTAGCTAAAGCTAATGTTTACAGTTGAAACATCACAACTTCAACGTCAATAGAAACTCAACTTTTGTAAACTCCTATTTTTCAAAAGAACGTGGAGAAATAAATCATCTGACGCTAAACGAGGATAAAGACAAGAGGGCGGAGCATGATGCCAGAGGAGTTCACAGTGAATCAAGTGGTCAGGATTATGAGAATAAAACCATCGTGAAAGGAAAGCTTGGAAACAAAATGGCCGCAAGCGGAGACACAGGAAATAAAACTGATTTTAGACACACAAAAGAATTGTGTCATAAAATCTGCGTCAGGTTCACGTCTTTATCTCACTGTGAGACAGATGTTTGTAGACCGCTCACACACTCACACACACACACACACACACCCCCCTCACACACACACACACACACCTGCTTGCCCACACACACACCACCGCAGCGGCGCCGCACACACACACACACACACACACACACTCCTCACACACACACACACACACTCCCTCACACACACACACACACACACACCTGCACACACACACCACACACACTCTCACACACACACACACCTCCCACACACTCCCACACACACACACCTGCGCCACACCCCACCCCACCTGCAGCAGCGCCCTTGCACCCACCACCCCACCACCACCACACACACACTCTCCCACCCCACACACCACCCCACCCCACCACCACCACACACACTTACCACCACATACACACACACACCACCCCCCACTCTCACCACACACACACACACACACACACCCTGCCATACCACCCCACCACACACACCCCACACACCTGCACACACCCACACACACACACCTGCACACACACACACACACACACACACACACACTCTCACACACACACACACCCACCACCCACCGCACACACACACACACCTGCGCACACACGCACCTGCGCCGCGCTTACCTGCGCACACACACACGCACACCTGCGCACACACACACACCGCGCTTTTACACACGCAGCCACTGCAACAAAAACAAGTCAAATCTTGATTGACAGGCTGTTGTGATATTTAGATACTGTGACACTTACTGCTCGTCTTCACATGTGAAGCTAGAACATGCAGGTGACACGAAACACAACGGTTTGTTAGCGATTCAGACCCACTCAGGTTTTGATTCTCCCTGTTGTACGTGAAGGCACCAACAAACTTCATCTGGGAGGCAGTGTTTGAAGGTTAAAATCCCACAATAAAATCTACACCGGCTTAGGTTCCCAACCTATGGTGCATGTACCACCAGTGGTACGCGAGATTCCTCTGGTAGTACTTTATCTCGCACTTCGAAAGCATTGTGCGGCTGAAAACTGAAGTTTCTCTCCCTGCACCAAAGTCCATAGAGAAGATCAGTGATTTTCGCTGCGGGGACACAGGAGCTGCTGCTCCTCTGCTGCCTCGTGTGGTCACTTTGTGTCACTGAGGTTGATCTGAGGGGACGATCGCAAACGT
The DNA here is from genome assembly GCF_019176455.1 of Solea senegalensis. Lineage (NCBI taxonomy): Eukaryota > Metazoa > Chordata > Actinopteri > Pleuronectiformes > Soleidae > Solea > Solea senegalensis. The sequence continues at coordinate 37,901 of NW_025321378.1, forward strand.
CAGAGTGATAAAAGGAGACATTTGGACTTAGTGATGGAGGCAGCAGTGGATCTACAACTCCTGTGTGTGTGACAGAGCGGTGAAATGGCAGGAGTTCAGCTGCAGAGAGAAACCTTGTCTTGTTCCATCTGTTTGGATCTTCTGAAGGATCCTGTGACTCTTTCCTGTGGACACAGCTTTTGTAAGAACTGTATTAAAGACCACTGGGACTCAGAGGAGCAGAGGAGGATCTACAGCTGCCCTCAGTGTAGAAAGATCTTCACACCGAGGCCTAAACTGAAGAAAAACGTAATTTTAGCAGAGGAGCGGAAGAAGACTCGACTCCACGCTGCTCCTGCTCATCACTGCTATGCTGGAGCTGATTATGTGGACTGTGATGTCTGCACTGGCAGGAAACGTAAAGCTCACAAGTCCTGTTTGGTTTGTTTGGCCTCTTACTGTGAGGAACATCTCCAGCCTCATCATCAATCACCTGCATTTAAGAAACACAAGCTGGTGGAGCCGTCCAAGAACCTCCAGGAGAACATCTGCCCTCATCACGATAAGATGATGGACTTGTTTTGCCGCACTGATCAGAAGTGTATCTGTTATCTCTGCTCTGTGGACGAACATAAAGACCACGACACGGTCTCAGCTGCAGCAGAGAGGACGCACAAGCAGAGAGACCTGGATCTGAGTCGAGAAGAAGTCCAGCAGAGACTCAGGGACAGAGACAGAGACATGAAGGTGATTCAACAGGAGAGGAAGACTCTCACTCTCTCTGCTGATAAAGCCATGAAGGACACAGACGAGAGCTTCACTGAGATGATGGGTCTCCTGCAGAAGAGAAGCTCTGACGTGAAGCAGCAGATCAGATCCAAGCTGGAAACTGAGGTGAGACGAGTCACAGACGCCGAGGAGAAGCTTCAGCAGGAGATCACTGAGCTGAAGAAGAGAGAAGCTGAACTGAAGCAGCTCTCACTCACACAAGACCACAACCAGTTTCTCCTCAACTACCGCTCACTGTCAGCACTCAGTCCGTCCACACACTCGTCCATCATCAACGTCCGTCCTCTGAGACACTTTGAGGACGTGACGGTGGCTGTGGCAAAGGTCAAAGGTGAGGACGTCTCGTTAAGGTGAGGACATCTAAATCCCAGTTTCTTCTCAGTTGAATCAGACGTGAGTTTTTGGCTTCACACACAAACCTGAGCTCAGTGTGACGGACACCGCGGCGCCACAGCACAACCCAAGGCATGCTGGGAAATCTGGGCTCCGGCCAGGCCCAGCTGGTGGCAGGAGGAAGACGAGGAAGAGGGGGAAGAGGAGGAGATTTTCAGGCCTGTTTTTAATCAGTCCCACATTAAAAGGATATATACACTAAATGTGGGCGTCGACACAGAGAGCGAGAGATATATGAGAGGAATAAAAGTGGAGTGGACTATAAATTTGTCACTAAATCTCTTTATGATCCAGCAGAAAAGACAACGACAGATGTTTTCACAGAGCAGAGAGAATTGAAATGGTTCATAAGTTTGAGACAAAGACAGACAGACACAGAGACAGACAGACAGACACAGAGAGAGAGAGACAGAGAGAGAGAGCTCCACACAAACATCCTTCTCTCTTCGTCTTCCTCCTCTCAGCTGGAGGCTGTCGCCTCATTGGCTGCTTTCTAACGGGGTCAAAGGTGACGAGCGACGCCCCCTCACTGCTTCTCTTAAAGACATAAAGAATGTTTGTTTAGAGCCTGAAGAGAAAAGTGTTTCTGTACATTATTGTACATCCCATAATAACAGGAATCTGTAATCTTTACATAGTTTTTCATACATTTGACTTTGTGCTCAAAACTACGGCAGAGTGTTAGGGTCAAAATGAATCTTAATATTATGATTCTTTATTTGAATCATGCACGTTCTTCATCCTGACACAGGTTTGATCATCTGATCTATAATAATAACTGTGTTAACGCCATGCTAACGCTGTGTTAACGCCATGCTAACGCTGTGTTAACGCCATGCTAACTCCATGCTAACGTTGTGTTAACTCCATGCTAATGCCGTGCTAACTCCATGCTAACGCTGTGTTAACTCCATGGTAACGCTGTGTTAACGCCATGCTAACGCTGTGTTAACGCCCCATACACCCATGCTAACGCTGTGTTAATTCAACCTTACGCTAATCTGTGTTAACGCCATGCTAACCATGCTAACGTTGTGTTAACTCCATGCTAATGCCGCATAACTCCATGGTAACGCCATGCTAACGCTTGTGTTAACTCCATGCTAACGCTGTGTTAACTCCATGCTAATGGCCGTATAATCCATGCTAACGTTGTGTTAACGCCATGATAACATTGTGCTAACGCTGTGTTAACTCCATGCTAACGCTGTGCTAACTCCATGCTAATGCTGTGTTAACGGCATGATAACATTGTGCTAACATTGTGCTAACGCTGTGTTAACTCCGTGCTAACGTTGTGCTAACTCCATGCTAACACTGTGTTAACTGAATGCTAACGCTGTGCTAACTCCATGCTAACGCTGTGTTAACTCCATGCTAACGCTGTGCTAACTCCATGCTAACTCCATGCTAAGGAGTGATATACTGGCTGCAGATTTCTTGAAGTGTCACATGTTCAGACGACTTTTCTCCTGGTTTCACGTCAAAGTTAGACATTTATTTATTGTCCTTGAACAACATGAAACTCTCCATGACTGAGATTCAGAGGACACTCAAAGCTGCTTTACACTACACTTCTGCCATTCACCCATTCACATCCACTCACTCACTCACACTTTCATACACAAGCGTGGGGTCATGTCTCTGAAGTGTCTTGTCCAAGGACGCATGGACAAGTGTCTTGTCCAAGGATACTTTAATGAACAACTGATGCAGCGACACTGAAAACTGAAGGAAACACACGAGCGCTGCGACAGACGATGAACGGATGAGACGTTTGATTCAAAAATATAAATGCATGATTTCTTTGCTTTTATGGAGAAATATTCAAAAACATTTTCATTAAAAATCTCATGATTTCAGTCAGTTTTTTGCTCCAAATCTAACTTTTGAAGATTCAAATCAAACGTGCAATCATTTTAAAATCCACACAAAGTCGACGTGACACTGACAAAAATAATAAATATGAGACTTTCATTCGACGCCACAGTGAAGACGACGTGAGAGAAAAGACAGAGACGAGGACGTCAAGGAAATGAATTCATGTTTGTGAGTGAAGGAGTGAAAGTTTCATCCAAAAATAAAAGAAATGTGTGATTTGCAGGAATGTTCCTTTACAAACTCAGTGCGTCGTCATCATCATCATCATCATCATCATCATAAGTGAGATAAAAACCAGCAGCTGTGAAACATGTGAGTCTTATTTAAAGACGCCCTGACACTGTGTGTGTGTGTGTGTGTGTGAAGGCTGCATGGCTGAACACTGACTCAGTGCATTTTTTTGCCGTCTGTCTTCTCACGCAGGGACACACACACAGAGAGCGTCCCATTACCACATGATGTATGACCAGATGCAAACCCGTCTCGTCTATGAATCCTTTATTTACAGACCACTTACAGCTCAGAGGCTACGTGGTGGTGTGAGCGCCCCCTGCTGCTGAGAACCTTAAACCATAAACAAAAGACTCTCTAAGTCAACGACGTCGTTAAGAACGCGTTCACGTCTTTATCTCACTGTGAGACAGGAAACTGAAGTTTGTAACGCACTCACTCTCCCACACCAAAGTCCACAGAGAAAATCACTCAATTTAACATCACTCAGTCAGTGACTTGACTTCAGTGACACACAGTGACCACACGAGGCAGCAGAGGAGCAGCAGCTAAAACCACTGATTATCTCTCTGAGGTTTGCTGTGGACTCTTTCGTTAAGAGGCTAAAAGTGAGCGCTCCAAAAAGAACCTGAACTTCCTTTAATGGACATCACTGCCAGTGGTGGTTAGTGCTGCCAGAGGTCAGAGGTCAAACTCTGCCAGAGTGGGTAAAAAACCCACAGAAGCTCATGAATATTACACAGAGGCCTCACCATGACAGGACGGACGGGGAAAAACACAAAAGGGCAAGATTTGATCTAAGAGAGAGGGAGAAAGGAGGGAGAGAAGGATGGAGGAGGATAAAGAGGGTCCTGTGAAGGTCCAACAAAGACGGGCTTTTATAAGCTCACTTTTATTCATGGACTGTCCCTCGACGCTGAGTCTGTGAAACCACACATTCATCATATCTGCTTTTAAAGGCCAAAAAACGACATTATATTTTCATTTTAAACCTCATCGTTTTTGCTAAAGCAGAATTTCACCATGTTTGTAACGCACGTAAATATAAAGTGGGTTTTATCTGAAATAAGTCTATTTTAAGATCGTATAATACACAACTATATTACATATGTGTGTATATATACACACATATATATACACACATATTTATACACACATATTTATACACACATATATATACACACATATTTATACACACACACACACATATATATACACACATATACACACACATATATATACACACACACATATATACACATATATATACACACACATATATATACACACACATATATACACACATATATATATACACACACATATA
>NW_025321378.1:45000-82500 GCF_019176455.1 Solea senegalensis
CCTATAACACACACACACACCTATACAGCGTTTTACAGGAAAACATCCACACGGTCGTTCATAACGTTCCTTGCCCTGCTTATATAAGCCCCGCCCCTTTCCTCCCTGTGTATTTCACAGTGGTGGCGTCGTGTCTCGTGTTCTGTGGACCGTGCAGTCACAGGCGTCACATACGTGGAGTCATGTGCTCATGATTCAACTTAAACAAACCTCTCCCTGTTTCATATTTCCTTTATTTAACGTTCAAACTTCTTTAATTATTCAAATAAACGCTCAAGAACAAATGACTCCATTGTGAGAGTCATATTTTTGTGTGAGATAAATGTCACCGCTTCATCTTCCCAGACTTTAAGTGTAATCTGATTACACACAAACATAAAACAGTGAATATTCTGTGGATTAACAGAAGAGATTCTCAGTCTTTCACTTTCACTTCTATTTTCTGCTAAACTTATTGATCTCATTATGTATTTAAAAAAAAGACGTTAAATAAAGAAGCCACATGAGCAGCAGTGAGATTACAACACACACACACACATTGACAGATTTGCCGCCACGGCTCCAAATCTATTTCCTTGACATAGCCAAGGCTACACACACACACGCACACACACACACACACACAACACACACGCATTACACACACACACACACATGCAGCTGTTTACTACTGTCAGAAGTAATAAACATGAGTCAGTTTGAGAAAAGCATTTGAGAGAGAAATGTAAAAGTATGAAACTCCATATGCTCCCTCTCTCTCCCTCCCTCCCTCCCTCCCTCCCCCGGCTGAACGATGACAGATCGTCTCAGACGCTGACAGCCTGTAGAACACTCACTGTTTTCCAGATTAGACTCTAATTTCTCAGCTTGGAGACGTAAACTCGGAGGAGGCCCAGCTGCAGAGCGTGACAGCCGTGTTACAGCTTCTTATTTATTTATTTTTTCCTCGCTCATATTATGGTCTGTCACTTTTTAACAAGACAATTTCACAACACACGTGACGAGAGGATTCCTGCAGTACTGGGAGTTTTCAGCTCTATTGTTCTGGAGACACGTGACCAACGACATGTGACCAACGACATGTGACCAACGACAGACACGTGACCAGCGACAGACACTTGACCAGCTGCATAAGACACGTGAATTAACCCATATGTGACTAACGACAGACAAGACTACGACAGACATCGCATCTCAACGCATAGACACGGACTAACCATTAGACACGCGGACTAACCACAGACACGCGGACCAGCCACAGACACGCGACCAGCCGACAGACACGAATCAACGACAGACACTCTGACCAACGCATATGTGACCAACAATGATTACACGCGACCAGCCATTGTTCTGACTGTACGCACAGACACGCGGATCAACCACAGACACCCTGACCACGCATGGCATTGACGTGACCAACGCATATGTGACCACCCATAGACACAAGACCAGCCATGACACGCAATCAACTAACTACAGACACGGACTAGCCATTAGACACGAATCCAACGACAGACACTTGACCAACGATATGTGACCAGCGATAAGATACTTTTAACCAACGATAGACACTTTGACCAACGACATGTGACCACAGACACGAACTAATGACAGACACTCCTGACTAGCGACAGACGCGGATTCAACGACAGACACTTTTGACCAGCTTAATAGCACGGACCAACCACATGTGACCAACTATTGCAGACACAAGACCAGCCACACAGACACTGCAACTACAGACACGGACCAGCTTACAGACATCAAACAACTAAATTCATTACAGACACTTGACCAATCCACATGTGACCAGCGCATAGACACGTGAATCAATTCATAGACACTTGACTAACCATATGTGACCAGCCACAGACACGTAGAATTAGAATGACAGACACGCATTCAGCTTACAGACACGTGACCAATTACATGTTACCAGACAGACACGCGGACTAACGATAGACACAAGATCAGCCGCATAGACATCGCAACTAACGACAGACATATCGCGACTAACGACAGACACAAGACCAGCTTAATAGACACGAATCAACGGCCAGACACGGACTAACGACAGACACGCGACTAACGACAGACACGTGACCAACGACAGACACGTGACCAACGACAGACACGTGACCAATGACAGACACGTGACCAGCAAACGACGTTTCTCTCTGGACTTTGGTGTGGGAGAGTGAGTGCTTCACAAACGTCTGTCTCACAGTGAAATGTAGACGTGATCATGTGACGTAGATGTCGTAGATTTTATAATCTTACAAAGAAAAAACATCCCAGAGATGAAGTCTCACACACACACACACACACACACACACACACACCCATCAGAGGACCAGTGATGGAAAGCGATGGTGACACCAGCCGTCAGCTAACATCAGCCCCGGGAAGATCGCCGTGACAACCACGACATCGACCCCTCCGAGAGATTATCGTCAGCTGCAGCCTGAAGGCTACAGGCCACACACACACGCACACACACGCACACACACGCACGCACGCACGCACGCACGCGCGCGCGCGCACGCACGCACGCCACGCACGCACGCACGCACACGCCGCACAAAGACGCACGCACGCCGCACGCACGCATCGCCGCACGCATACACACACACACATATTGGTTATTGGTTACACGCACGCGCACGCACGCACACACGCACGCACGCACGCATCGCGCACACACACGCACACACGCGACGCATTGGCCACACGCACGCACGCACACACACACACGCATTACACACACACACGCACACGCACGCATTACACACACACACACACACGCATACCACACACGCACGCACGCACACACACACACACACGCACACACAGTGCTGAATGATAGCAGATATAATTTCCCGCACGTTTGAACTGGTAAACAAAAGTGACGATATCTGAGCTCGTCTAGTCTCCCCTGAGCTGCCATGTGCTCGCTCTGTTGTCCGCTCATTTCTGGCTGCGTCTCTGATTGTTAATCTCACGCGGACTCAGACGTTGACGAGCGAGGGATCGAAGGTTTTGTCTCATCAAGTTTAGGAAAACACCTGTCCTTGAATCTGTTATTATAAATCTATTGATTTTATACATTAGTATGTATAATCTCACAATGAAAAGGCTTTGAAGACTTTGACACTTGTAATAGTTTAACTCTTTAGAAACATTTGTAAACGCTCTCTCTTCTCTACGACGCGTTATAAACTCTGTGTGTGTGTGTGTGTGTGTGTAAAGGCAGGTGTGTGTGTGAGGTTGTCGTCGAGGAAATGTCAGAAAGTGTCGATCAGTGTTGCTCAAATGTCTTGTTTTCGTTCCACAAATGATTTCTTCACTTTTTGGAGCAAAGAAAGTAGAAAATCTTCACATTTAAGAAGCTGAAAAATGACAGAAACTGCTTTGAATTATTAAAAGACGCTGATTTCTCGTTGCAGCTCTGACACAAAGAGGCATTTTTCCTCAAAATCAGCAGGAAAAATTACTGGAAAATTGACTTTTTTTGGTGCACTCAGCATGTGACAAGTGTGTGTGTGTGTGTGTGTGAACTGGGAGTGAACTGTAGTGCACGGTGAGAGGGTGAGAGGGTGAGAGGGTGAGAGCCCTCGACGCCTGTGGGGAAGAGGAGGAGAAAGCGTCTCCTCTGGAGATAAGACTCACAGAATGAATCCTCTTGATGAAGCTTCTGTTTATCTGTCTCACGCACACACACACACGCACAGACACACACACAGACACACACACACACAGACACACACACACTCCACACACACACACACGTTCAACAGGTTTATAAACAGACGGCGTTATTTGATTCATCTTAGTTTTTCTTCTCTTTCATTATGTTGTCGTTTCTCATCCTTTGTTCATTACAGTTCTTTATAATCTCACGTTTATGGGCTGATTTATTAATCTGCTCATTTGATGGTTTTACTCGTTTTTATTTAGTTTCCTGTGAATGACGTGAAACTGCATCGCCTTGTATGAAAAGTGCTTTATGAATAAAGTTTGATTGTCGAGGTGACGCCGTGGAGACTTAACACGTTACATGTGTGATATTAGATCTAATCTTCTGAAAGATTAGATTCTTTCACACATTCATGTCTTCATTTAATTTAATCTGGAGACAAATGTGTGATAATCCCTTTTAAAGTAAACTAATAAAACTGAGCTGAATTCTTACTCATGCAAATGTTATTTAGCTGCATGTTGACGTGAAAATGACTTCATACCAAAACCAGATAAAGAACCCAGAGAATCAGGAGAACCAGGAGGACCTGAAGAACAAGGAGAACCTGGAATTCCAGGAGGACCCGAAGAACCCAGAGAACCTGAGAACCTGAAGAACAAGGGGAGAACCTCAAGAACCCAGAGAACCTGGAGGACTTGAAGAACAAGGAGAACCAGGAGGACCTGAAGAATAAAGAGAACCCAGAGGAGAACCAGGAGGACCTGGAAGAACAAGGAGAATCCTGGAATTCCGAGGACCCAAGAACCCAGAGAACCTGAAGAACAAGCAGGACCTAAAGAACCCAGAGAACCTGAGGACTTGAAGAATAAGGAGAACCAGGAGGACCTGAAGAATAAAGAGAATCAGAAGAACCAGGAGGGACCTGAAGAACAAGGAGAACCTGGAATTCCAGGAGGACCTGAAGAAACCCAGAGAACCAGGAGGACCTGAAGAACAAGGAGAACCAGGAGGACCTGAAGAATAAAGAGAACCCAGAGAATCAGGAGAACTAGGAGGACCTGAAGAACAAGGAGATCCTGAAGAACCCAGAGAACCAGGAGGACGTGAAGAACCCAGAGAACCTGAAGAACCAGGACAACCTGAAGAACACCCACACTCACAAACGAGGAGAACCTGTGACCTCCTGCAGAAAGACCCTTGTTCTGACTGGGTCATGAACCCTGGTCTTGAAGAGCTGACCACTTCACCACCACGTGGCCTCTCAGCTATGAAACTTTATTTATTAATCTGTGCTTTTCTAAAACTGCCAGAAAAGAAAAAACATGACTTAAATAAATACGACAAATATGTTCTAATAAAGAAGAGAAGAACATTGGCATGACACACACATTGACACACACACACACACACAGGGACGGAATAATGTGTTTAAAAACAACAACAACAACAACAACAACAACAACAACAACAACAACATGTCAGCATTAAAAAACAGACGCAGACGATGTCTCTGAAGATGAAGAGCCGGCGTTATTAGAGGTCAGAGGTCAACGCACAATGGCACAGTGCAATTTACCTCCATGAAATATACTGCACATGCAGTAGAGAGACAGACAGACAGACAGACAGATAAGACTCGTACTAAACTGAACATAAGTCAGTCTGTGCTATTTATTTATTATTAGAGTCATAAAGTCAGTTTGGTAAAAACAGGAAGTTTAATCTGGATTGTGTCGCAGACATAATCTCAGTGAAGCTCTAAAACCCGGCACTGCTTCACCGTCTTATATCAACGCCTTCGATCGGCCGCTTAATCTCAGAGCAACAGGGTGAGATGTGCTGCCTCCTCCTGCCCCGGGGGCTAATTTGATTGGAGGTGCCGTGTGTTGACTTGTGGTGATTCCGCGGCATAATTCTCCTCTGGGAGAGCGAGAGCTTCCACCGCTGTCACCGACGCCATCAAACTGTCGCCCTGTGACGTATTCCCCTGATCCACCGCCAACGACCGGGCTGCACTTCATCTCTCTCTGTCTGTCTGTCTGTCTGTGTGGGTGTGTGTGTGTGTGTGTGTCTGTCTGTGTGTGTGTCTGTGTGTGTGGTGTGTGTGTGTGTGTGTGTGTGTCTGTGTGTGTGTGTGAGTGTGTGTGTGTTCGTGTGTGTGTGTGTGTGTGTGTGGAGTGTGTGTGTGTGTGTCTGTGTGGAGTGTGTGTGTGTGTCTGTGTGTGTGTGTGTGTCTGTGTGTGCAGGTCTGTGTGTGTGAGTGTGTGTGGAGTGTGTGTGTGTGTCTGTGTGTGTGTGTCTGTGTGTGTCTGTGTGTGTGTGTGTGTCTGTGTGTGTCTGTGTGTGTGTGAGTGTGTGTGTGTGTGTCTGTGTGTGTGTGTGTGTGTGTGTGTGTCTGTGTGTGTGTGTGTGTTCAGTGTGTGTGTGTGAGTCTGTGTGTGTGTCTGTCTGTGGCAGGTGTGTCTGTGTGTGTGTGTCTGTGTATGTGTGTGTGTCTGTGTATGTGTGTGTGTCTGTGTGTGTGTCTGTGTGTGTGTGTTCATGCAGGCCCGTGTGTGTGTCTGTGTGTGTGTCTTCTGTGTCTGTGTGTGTGTGTTCATGCGGTGTGTGTTCAGTGTGTGTCTGGCGCGGTGTCTGTGTGTGTGTCTGTGTGTCTGTGTGTGTGTGTGTCTGTGTGTGTGTGCGTCTGGCGTGTGTCTGTGTGTGTGTGTGTCTGTGTGTGTGTCTGTGTCTGTGTGTGTGTGTGTCTGTGTGTGTGTGTGTGTCTGTGTGTGTGTGTCTGTGTGTGTGTGTGTGTGTCTGTGTGTCTGTCTGTCCTCCTATTAGAGTCACAGTTGTATCTGCTTTGACACATACACACACTTTTTTTTTAAGACAGTCGTCGTGTTCGCGATTCTTTTCACAACAGACAAAAAACAAAAACAAACGGAAGTCTCGACAAACTCGGCAGCCATCTTGGTTTCACTATCATGGACAGAGAGCAGTGGGTGGGGCTTAAAGATGTATATGCGGAGACATCAGTGCAAGTGTGACGAAAAAAAAAAAAAATTTAAACAAAAATCTGTGCTTTAAAAGCATTTTTCTTCCACCACGCCATTAACCCTGGCTTTGGCTCCTCCCACTACAGAACCATGGAGATATGATATATATACAGTATATACACACACAGTTACCTATATACTTTCATATACTTTTATTATTATGTATGTATACACATATGTGTGTGTATATATAACATATATACACACACACACACATATATATGTATACTGTATATACACATATATATATATATATGTGTATATATAAGTATATAGCCACTCATTCACAGCCACTTCTGTAAAACCTGACATTATTTCACACATTAGCTTATTTTAAACATATTATACACATAAACGTCATCATTTTAAATTCTGGGTTTAAATCCACACTTTACTACATTAAAGGGTTAATGCTAATAATGTGGGATTACCGTAACTGCAGCATAAAAAAGACATAACATAAAAGTCAGACTTACCATCAAACCATGTGAGAGTAGGTCAAGAGGTCACAGATAATCCAACATGACATGTCTTTAAACAGCGCCCCCTCTGTCCTGTGTTCCATACACCGCACAACCACAGGACTGATGAAGACAAGCGAGTGTGAAGCAGGAAGTGTTGAAGTGTGCACACGCACACCTTTGTCCTGGTGTCACTTAAATGACATAAATGAATATAAATGTAAAGTGTCAGTGACAGCGTCTGAGCCTTCAGTCCTCTCACATCCAACATTTAATCTCACCTTTATTTACGTTTAACGCTAAAACTTCATTAAAATAAACCAAAGGTTTCAGCCAATCAACACCTGGCTCCGCCCACAAAGAGAGAGGATAAACAGGAAAAAAACAGGAAATGATATCTTATATACAAATATATGGATGAAATAAAGTTATAGTAATTAACCAGCAAATCAAAGTGTGACGTATAACCCTGATTCATTTACATAATCCTGTAAATTATCCTGGACTTTGTCCTCGGGTCTGTCCGTCCGTCGCTTGTCTGTTTGTGAGATTACGTCACATCTGCATCTATTTCTAGATTCATACACACTGTTGAATGCGCAGATTATAATCTGCGAGATTACATCACATCTGCTCTGTTTATGGAGTCATACACACGTTGAATGTGCAGATTATAATCTGCGAGATTACGTCACATCTGCTCTGTTAATGGAGTCATACACACGTTGAATGTGCAGATTATAATCTGCGAGACTATGTCACATCTGCTCTGTTTATAGATTCATACACACTGTTGAATGTGCAGATTATAATCTGCGAGATTATGTCACATCTGCTCTGTTAATGGAGTCATACACACTGTTGCAGGTGCAGATTATAATCTGCGAGATTGCGTCACATCTGCTCTGTTTATAGAGTCATACGTCACATCTGTATCTATTTATATATTCTTACACACTGTTGAATGTGCAGATTATAATCTGTGATATTATGTCACATCTGCATCTATTTATAGATTCATATACACTGTTGAATGTGTGGATTATAATCTCTGACCCACTTTCACCGTGGCACAGCACAGTAAAGGAATCTAAATCTCAATGTCCTTGTTAACTATTATGGTCTGCTGCTGTGAGGAAGGAAGGGGGCGTGGCATGTGCACACACTCACACACTGACTTCCACTTGTGTCTTCCACTGAGTTGAACCGCCCACTCAAACACTCACTCTTTAGCCAGAAGGCCGACATTCAATAACACTTTAGCTTAAACCTGAACAAGTGTTTTACACACACACACACACACACACACACGCGCCTACACACACACACACACACACACACACACACACACACACACACACACACACACACATCACAAGGCCACGCTTCTCACACACACACACACACACACACACACACACACACACACACACACACACATACACACACACACACATACACACACACACGCTACACACACACGTAGCCACACTCACACACACACACACACACACACACACACACACACACACACACACACACACACACAGAGAGAGCACGTCCCTGGGGTGAAGTCGCTCGTATACCCTCTCACTGGCTGGGTTTAATATTTCATGCGCTCACTGGAGGCCTCATGTTTTATTGAGCCGGTCGGTGCCACGTTATGCACCATCATTTATAAATGACCGCCAATCAATGTCCACTCTTCTACGCAACACTCGCTAAACGGCCTCCGCTCGTCCCCCGCGTCACTGACCAGGACACAAACTCACCGTCCCAGAGGGTTTTTAGTTTAATTTCACACTGTTCTCACGTCTACGACGTCCACGTCACATGATCTCGTCTTTATCTCACTGTGAGACGACGTTTTCCAACAGGAAACTGAGGTTTGTGAAGCACTCACTCTCCCGCACCAAACACCAGAGAGAAAACCAGTGACTTTACCTGGCGGGGACACAGGAGCTGCTGGTCCTCTGCTGCCTCGTGTGGTCACTTTGTGTCACTGAGGTTGAACGTGAGTTAACGACACGCACACACATGTGCACGCACACACACACACTCAGTATCAGATTAATTTAAACACATTTAATTAGCTGCTGCTGTTTATGGAGCCTCGTCACTGACGTCACTGCAGGATCCGGTCTGGCCCGAGGTTTTCATGAATCCAGACTTGGTCCATGCGTCTGGGATAGAGTCTCACACACACACACACACACACACACACACACTGACACTGACCCACGGCTGTGACTCATCAGTGCTTAACTAACACGGAGGTGTGTGCATGTGTGTGCGTGTGTGCGTATGTGTGTGTGTGTGTGTGCGTGCGTGTGTGCGTGTCGTTAACTCACGCTCTCAGGATCATGTTCAGATATTTCATGGAACAGATTGTCACCTTTTTTTTATGAATGTCCTCATTAGAAGTGGATGTGACTTCTGCTGAAGTTAAAATAAGAAAATAAACGCTGCTGCTGCTGCTGCTGCTTCCTCCTCCACACACACACACACACACTTCCTAACACCCCAAACTGACACTCGCCGGCTGCACCACACATGCACCGCGGGAACCTGTTACCATGGTTACAGCTGGCACCAGCACCACTCGGGTCCTGGCAACCCCCCCATCCACCACCACCACCGTCGCTAGTGTCAGCTTGTTTTCCCTCCTTCACTCGGTCTTTATCTCCTCTCTCTTCTTCTTCTTCTCTATTTCTACAGTTTGAAGCCCTCCCTCACTCCCCACTCGCGCGCTCGCTCTCTCTCCAGATTTAGTGTGGTGTAGATTTCAGGAGCTGTTTTCCAGCCTCCCAGTCTCGTGGACTCATTAGTGTCCTTTGAAGCCCCGTCTGTGCTGATCACACACACACACACACACACACACGCACGCACACACACACGCGCACGTGAATGTTGTATTTTTTTAAGTGTGTGTGTGTGTGTGTGTGTGTGTGCCTGGACAGCCCATAATTACAGCAGCTTCAGGCTGGAGCTGCCTATGTTTGATTACAGTGATCAAGGGCCAAGTTATGGAGATGGAGAGTGTCATCACCTAATGTCAGCGTGTGCGTGTGTGCTGTGCGTGTTGTAACGCGTGCGTGTGTATTGTGTGTGCGTGCGTGTGTGTGTGTGTGTGTGTGAGATGCAGAGTTTTATCAAGAGTTCACGTGAACTCAAACAAAAAGAGCAGAAAGTTAAAGCCGCCTGACGCTGGTGTTTGCTGTTAGCATCTACTTTAGTTAAACACCATAGCACAAAAGCAGCTACTGTAGCCACATGCTACAACAAAGCTATTTCACAATAGCAGCAACTGTAGCCAATGTCATAGCATCAGTGTGACATTAGCAGCCTTTAACACCATAGCATCAGTGTGTAGCCAGATGCTACAACATAGGTGCTAACAGCACATAGGCACATTAACAGCAACTGTAGCCAACATCACAGCACTGGTGTTTGATGTTAGCGGCTACTTTAGCATTGGTAAAGTAAAGATTCTTGTGAAGTTTTCAGTCAAAAGTGAGGGAAGAAGAATATTAGAGAAAACGTTGTTTTCTTTTGAAAAGACAAACGTCTTTGATTTTCACTGAAGTGGCAGAAGAATGTCTTTTAATCAGCGTCTCAACAAATAATCCCTAAAATAACAAAAACAACGACAACATTAATATTAGGGTCACGACATGACAGAAACCACGGTGGATTATGATGAGGATTTTTTTTAGAGTGAATCCTGAAATCAATATTTAATAATAAAAAATCCAATAACAACACGGCGTCCAGTAGTTTTTCTGTTTTTCTGACATAAAGACAAACATTTGTGCTGATATGAAAAAACCTTTGTGAAAGTTCAACGCTCCACAATAACTCCAAGAATCAGGAAATTAAAGAAAGGACAGAGGTTTTTGTTGAATATACATTTGAAAATGATCAGAGAGACGTGACGACGCACCTTTAATGACTTTAATGACTTTATCATTTCACCAGGATGAAAAAGACGTTTTTACAGCAGAGAGTTGAAGCTTTAAATAATCGACAGTTACTTTTACATCCCTGGTTTCTAGGATACAGGAAAGTAACCTTTGCACTGTTTGCTTTCCGTACGTTCACACCTGATCTCTCCGAGTGTGAGGTCAAACACACACACACACACACACACTCTCCTGTGTGTGTGTGTGTGTGTGTGAAGAACAGATCACACAGCGCTCTCTCTCTTCTATAAATAACCATGGAGCTGATAATGAACGCACCGCGTCTTCCTTCACTCGCAAAACCGGGATTATTCTTCCTGTCCTTTTTCAAACAGTATACATGTATGTGTGTGTATATATATATATGTATATATATATATATATGTATATATATATATATATATGCAGAGCTGCAGTAAATCACATTTAAAAAGCACCTGTCCCTCATCGTTCCCTCTGACCTACATGTCTTTATTTATACGTCAGCTGCAGAACGAGGCGTCGTTTCAAAGAGAAATATTCATGAGGAGACACATGTATGTATGTATATATATATATATATATACACATACATACATATATATAGTGTATATACATATACTGTAAGTGTGTGTGTGTGTGTGTAGGGAGACGAGCGGCAAAGAATTAGATATTATGCATCATAATAATGTTAGAGTGTAAAAATGGCTGCAATCATTCACGCTCCTTTGTCAGCACATATTATTTACTCTGTAATGGTTTTAAATGACTTCATCTTTAACAACACACACACACACACACACACACACAGAGCTGCAGTTGTGTGTGTCTGTGTGTGTCTGTGTGTGTTTGTGTTTTTTGCCAGGCTGTAATTTGGGTCGATCCATCTTTGAGCAGTAATGAGGTGTAATGGTAGAGCCCACTGTGCCCTGATGACACCGTGGCTCCAGCCGTGGCCCCCTGCCGGGCCCCGGGCAGCTGGGACTTGACATCTGACCTTTAGTGAGACAGTCGTCTTCATCATCGTCGTCACTGACACGCCCCCTCCAAACAACAGCAGTGACACTAAACACTGCTCTGTGTGTGTGTGTGTGTGTGTTTGTGTGTGTCTGCGGGAGCAATGAGACACAGAGACTCAGAAAGACAGAGACACAGAAATACAGAGAGACAGCACAGAGACTCTGAGACACAGATAGAGAGAGACACAGAGACTCAGGAAAGACAGAGACACATGACAGAGAGAGACAGACAGAGACACAGAGACAGAGACTCAGAAATACAGAGACACAGAGACTGAGAGCAGAGAAATACAGAGACACAGAAACAGAGAGAGAGACTCTGAGACAAAGACTCAGAAGAGAGAACAGAGACTCTGAGAGACACAGAGAGACAGAGACTCAGAAATACAGAGACACAGAGACTGAGAGACAGAGACTCAGAGGGAGACAGAGACAGAGACTCTGAGACAGACAGAGACCAGAGACTCAGAAAGACAGAGACAGAGACACAGAGACTCTGAGAGACAGGAGGGAGACTCAGAGAGGAGAGACACAGAGAGACTGAGAGACTCAGAAGACAGAGGGGGAGACAGAGACTCTGAGAGACAGACAGAGACTCTGAGAGACAGAGACACAGAGACTGAGACAGGAAAGAGACAGAGACAGAGACAGAGACTCTGAGAGACACAGAGACAGAGACTTACAGAGACACACAGAGACAGAGACAGAGACTCTGAGAGACAGAGACACAGAGACTCTGAGACAGACAGGGCAGAGAGACTCTGAGAAGACTCAGAAGAGACAGAGACCCAGAGAGACTGAGAGACAGAGACCCAGAGAGAGACAGAGACTCACAGAGACTCAGAGAGAGAGCAGGAGACCCAGAGACTCTGAGAGACAGAGACTCTGAGAGAGACACAGACTCAGAAAGACAGAGAGACAGAGACTCTGACAGAGACTCTGAGAGACAGAGACTCAGAGACTCTGAGAGACACAGAGACAGACTCAGAGAGAGACAGAGACTCTGATTGCTGAGAGACAGAGATTCTGAGAGACAGAGACACAGACTCAGAAAGACAGAGACACAGAGACTCTGAGAGACAGAGACACAGAGACTCTGAGAGACAGAGACTCAGAGAGACAGAGACTCATGTGCATATGATTTAAATAACATGCATAAAATGAAGTTTGAATGAATTCACCTCTTGGGTATTATTTGTTTACTACGTCAGGTTTTACACATTTGGCTGACGATAATAACAACAATAACAACAATAACAATAATAATAATAATAATGATGATGATGATGATGACAATAATAATAATGACTTAGATTCATGGGTTCATTATGACTTCTTAATATCAGATGTAGATGTTTACATTCATTCGTCAGAAACAGTTAAATCTGGATTCATCGTGGAAATAAAGATTTGGACACAATGGTTTTGAAATAAAAAGTGAAATATCTGTGCAGCAGCTGCAGCTTGTTGTTCCTCCTCCTCTCGTTGATGTTTAATCAGTTTGGCTGATATGAAAGCGCTTTTGTCCTTTTGTATAAAAACAGCCATTCTCTGCTCCGATCATCAAGCACAATGACACGTTATCTTCAGACTCTATTGTGCCGCACATTTACTGCCGGAGCTGATAGCACTTGGCTAATGACGAGTCTGCGGCCCGGCGCGTTTGGAGAGTTTGTTTCCACTCGGCTCTGGAGAGTCGCGTTTTATCAACAAGAGACGGCAGAGAGGCTCCGAGTGTCGCCACGAGGGCCTCCTCTGCGCCTTTGTTTGTTTCTGTCCAAGAGTCACATGACGCGCAGCAGCGTCTCATAATAGACGAAATACAGTTGAAAACATGCACTTTATAAAAAGACACAGATGCTTTTTTTTCTCACTGTCTGTCATGAAATCAAACAATCACTTTTCATGTCAGAATAATGACAGGCGGATGTTTTAGACTTTCCTCACAGTCAGAAGTTCACATACACTAAGATTATTATGCCAAAGCCCAAACGAAGATGTCAGGTCTTTGGAAGCAACATTTGAGTTGATTACAGACACACCTGAAACTGCAAATGCACACAGGGACAAAGACGTCCATCTTTGGAGACATGTCCTGTGAAATCAAACTGTTTGGCAATAATGACCATGGTTAGAGTTTCCCACGTTTGGAGGGAAAAGGAATCATTTTGATAATCCTAACAGACCTGAAACAGGAAAAGTCTGATTTCTTACGTGTCTTTTTATACCGTGGACGTAAACTTGTGCTTTCAACTGTAAACTCGACACAAAGAGTTAAAACAGGAGCTTCAGCCTCATTACTGCCACCTACAGAGTGGTTTCAAAATAAAGTGCTTTCTTCCTAACGCCGTCATTTCTGCCGCTTCACCCCCGCGTGTCCTCCGCTCTTTATTCTTTGACAAAAGTGGATTTTTATTGACTTAACGTCTCGTTTCCGTCGGGTCGTCGACATCAGGTGACGCCGTCGTTCCGAGTTCTTCTCGTGACACATGAATGAGGTGAATCTTATTTCAAATGTGTCACTGTCTCTTTGTCCTCGAGGGACGAC
Organism: Solea senegalensis; assembly: GCF_019176455.1. Classification (NCBI taxonomy): domain Eukaryota; kingdom Metazoa; phylum Chordata; class Actinopteri; order Pleuronectiformes; family Soleidae; genus Solea; species Solea senegalensis. The sequence continues at coordinate 59,714 of NW_025321378.1, forward strand.
TTCATTTGGACGTGATTGACACGACTGGACAAACACAAGCTCCCGAGGCCTCGGCGTCAGACGCTCACTTCACTCACGGCGTCGACATCGAACCTCTGCCATCGGGAGTCGATCGCAGTCGACGCGGCGGACGCTGATGTGACGAGACGGGACGAGTCGCCCGTGTCTCGCGGCGATCCGACGTGGACACGTGAAGATTCACCCACACGTACGACACGTTCACTCATCACTGGATCCTGATTAAGTGTTAAAATACGTTTAAAAATCAGCGTCAGCACCGAGAGTCAGATGAGATTAAAGCGCCGCGTCGTGATGTGAAGGTTTCACGAGTGACAAGTGAATATTTCAGATGAAAAAAGAGGATTTAATCTGACTTAATCTGAGGATTTAATCTGCTTTTCTCTATGGGGTTTGGTGTGGGAGAGTGAGTGGTTGACAAACTTCAGTTTCCTGTCAGAAAACACGTCTAACAGTGAGATAAAGACGTGGGAACGCTCTCTCCTATTACACACAATGTTCAGGAAATTAAAATCAGAATCTTTCAATTAGCAAAACAAGAAGACAGTGAGAGGTTTGTTGTAGAAGCTGAATCACATTTTCTTTTGGGCTGATTTTAGTCACTTTATTATCATCATTATTATTATTATTATTATTATGCATATTATTGTAACGCGCTGAAAACCAACAGTGTGTAGTGCTTTATTCAGCTGAATATGGATTCTCTCATTGTATCAAGACTCAATAAACAGTGTGTTTCTCCATGTTCACACTCCTTTCATGTTTAATAGTGTGCTGGAATCATAGCAGCTTGTTAATGCATTTATTCAGGCACAGAGTCTTTGTGTGTGTGTGTGTGTGTGTGTGTGTGTGTGTGTGTGTGTGTGTGTGTGTGTGTGTGGGGTTAGCTTTCTTTGATTGATTATATTGAGCGGCTGTGTTTGCAGCGATTCAGATCCAATCAAATCTGCCTTTCCGTGTTTGCCGCATTCGTCGGTGCAGGCTTTTTGTCATAGCACACACACACACACACACATGCATTATTACATTTAAAAAAAAAAAGAAGACAAAAATAAATTTAAAAAAAAAACCACACAAATAAAAATCTTCTCCAGGGAAAATAATCGCCACCCGAATCACTGCGTCTGTTGCCGCTCTTTGGCTTAACCACAGGTTTCTCTCTCTCCAAACTGACGCCCACTCGTGGTTCAACGGGCTGAGAGAATAACAGGCTGCTAAAGCTTCAATCTGACCGCTAACCACAGTGCTAACACATCAGCTGGCTTACACAAACAACCACAGCCAGCTATTAGCCAGACTGCCAGCCTCTGCTGGTTTGGCAGCTGTGACTTGAGGCGGGCGGCGAGTTCTGCTCAAGGAAATAAGAATAATAAGAATAATAAGAAAAGAAAGTTCCTCCAAACACGGAGAGGGAGCCACAGTCCACAGGACTAAAGCTAGCGTAAGCATGCTACGGCAACACAAAAACACCAGAAGTCGTGTTATTTTTCATCTGCAAGTTTTCAGCAGATTTATCAATTAAAGCTGCAGTCACTAAGTGTGGAAAAGCTAGCGTTAGCGTGCTTCACGATACTTCCGACCCATCCATTCTCAAAACCCTGAGAGCTTTGGGACAACGGCGATAACATTTCTGTTTCCTGTTTACGTTAGCTTCCGCTAGCATCATTCATTTGTTATTTCACGTCATGTGAAAGCTAACGGATACAAAACAAATGGAGGTAGAGTTTGTACGCACTGTTCTTGATGGTTTCTGTTTATGAATCAGACACACTGCATTTAAATGAACGTTGAAGCTGCAGTCAGTAAGTGTGGGGAAGCTAGCATTAGCATGCGATAACAACAATGCAAGTCTCTGCTACTGGAATTCGTGTTTAAAATTTTGTCACGGGAATTCAGGCCTTTTCTTTCATCTGTAAACTTTAAAAACGTCTGTCTGTTAAAGCTGCACAAAAACAACAGCAAGCTACAATAGCATAGCATGCTACGCTAGTACGATGCAAGTCTCCGCCCATAAAACGGTGGAACATGTGTTGTTTTTAATGTTAACAGCAGTTTTTCATCTGCAAGTTTTAAGCAGATTTAAAGCTGCAGTCAGTAAGCGTGGGAAAGCTAGCATTAGCATGCTACGATACAGCTAAGCCCCTGCTCACGAAACCACGTAAAAAAAGGTTAATGATTTGTTTTATAAAATCATTTTATTTTTTTAATTTTGTGCTCAATGAAAACCTGAAATCAGAGATTATTAGATTATTTGTGCTGTCAGAGATTATCAGATGTCGTAAAATAAGATCACGTGGCGCAGATTTGACTTGAATGTGATTCCCTGTGAAAACATGATTTCAGATTCACCGTAACATCGTCATGTTCTTCAATCTCACGTCCTGATTTCCCCGTTCCTCGTGTCACTGAAGTATTTTTAACGCGGGATTTTGAAGCTAAACGGATTAAAGTCGCGCTGGTTTTTTGACACACGGCGACGGCCTGATCCCAGGGTGTGAAACAAAGACAAGTACACTGTGTGACTCTCTCTGTTTGAATGTGTTTTATCTGTTCATGTGCAGGAGGGGGGAGGACGAGGGGTGAGGGAGAGGAAGAAGGAGGGAGGAATGAGGAGTCGCGCTGATGAAAGCCTCTTTCACTCCTCTACCCTCCGTCTGTCCTCTTTTCAGCCGTTTGAGGCATCTCATCAAACGGGACTGAATAGTCGACGTGACACTATCGGTCTCTCCTCCTCCTCCTCCTCCTCCTCCTCCCTTCTTCTCGGTATCTCACATCCCACACATCCTTCCATCCTTCCCTCCTTCCCTATCGGTGTTGACCGCATCCTTCTATCTACCTGCACACGTCCACCCTTTCACACGTTCACAAAGCCGCTCGGCGAGCGCTGACAGGAGGCCGGAGGAGAGCGGAGAGCGGCTCGGGTTCACAATCTGCCGTCTTTAGACTTCCTGTTCACTGCAGAAGAAGAAGACGAAGAAGACGAAGACGAAGACGTGATACAGACGGATCAAAGCACACCTGCAGGTCACAGACGGGCGGCGACAGTCTCATCATCACAGACGAGTCGAACGCTGCGTCGTCACATTGACTCTGAGCCTCAGGGAAACACGTGTTTCTGCGGCACGACTCAGCTGTTACAAAAGCCGTGGTTCTCAAACTGTGGTACGTGTACCGCCAGTGGTACGCGAGGAAAACTCCAGGGTCTGCGATCGGAGAGGAGCGGAGGACGTTTGACCGGAGCGCGTGGAAGAGATGATTTTATCAGTAAAATATCAACGCTGACTGACTTGTACTCCAGCGACACTTGAGTAAAAGTACAAGTATTTTACCAGAAAATGACTTTGGTAGAAGTTAAAGTACCTGACATTTACTGTACTTTAGTATCAAACGTCATTTGAGAAGCAAAAGTTGAATTATTTCAACAAAGTGAACAATTACAACTTTGAATATGAAAACAATAACAATAAATATAATAAAACAATATTAGAATGAACCTTCTGTCATGAATGGTGACAACGTCCCTGTGTCTGACGTCACACTGGGTTTTAATTCAACTTGGAGACGAAACCTGCGGCTAACAGCTGGTGCCGCTAAAAGCAACTAGCGACAACAAACAGGCAGTTTGTCAGCAGGTCAACTTTTATTTTGTAGTAACGATTAACGAAGGCAGTTGAGTGAAATGTGTCAGAGTAAAAGTCAAATTTTGTCTTGGTTACTCTGGTTCTCGTGTTTGTGCGTCGCTCGTTTACTTCCTCACATAATCTCAAGTGTCCGGAACAAGAGCGCCACCACCTGGCCGACTCAGACGCGTGGAGACGCTCGTGTCAGAGGATTCCACCGCTGCGATCGCGGGCCTCCGCGCGAGCACAACAACAATTCGTTTCCGTTAATTGCGAGACCGCGACGAGCGGAATGAGACGACGGCGGACGCCGCGGTCGAGGTAATTTAATGAGATCCGAGACGCAGCGAGTCAAAGGCGTTTGAAAAAAAACAAAGAGTGAAATTGTCGAGGACGGAGATTTTTCAGCGCCGCGACGACGTCCACAGAATTCAAGCCTTTTAGAAGTAAAAGCAGCAGCTCAGCGAGAACCTGGCACTCTGCTAAATGCAAGGCTGAGCTCATTAGGACTGGCTCTGCATCACACACACACACACACACACACACACACACACACACACACAAATCTGTCAGTGTTTTCACATTAAACAAGCAGACACAGAAAAAACGCAGGAGGACGGAGAGAGAACGGCGCGAGAGGAAGAGTTGGCACAACAGCGAGGATCACACAGGAGCGGTGACGGAGAGAGAGAGAGAGAGAGAGAGAGACAGAATGACAGACAGAGACGGAGTGAAAGACAGACAGAGACAGAGCGATGGAAACAATGAGAGGAGAGACAAAGCAGGTGGCCTGGGTAATTGCCTGGGGAATATAATGAATGAGCCACAGTGCGTCTGACGGAATAGGAAATCGTCTCTATCTTCTCATTCCCCTCGTCCTCCCTCTCATTATCGCTCACCCTCTCTCATTCCTCTCTTCCTCTTATCCATCTCCTCACCCCGTCTTTCACCACCTTCTCCTCCCTGGAAACTGCTGCCGCTCACACCTTCTTTAGGTCACCTGACTCTGAGCCGCCGTCACAATAATCCTCATATTTGTTTCATGTACGCAGAAAAAACTGGACCGATCAAATTAAAAGTGTCGTCACATGATCTCGTCTTTATCTCACTGTGAGACAGACTTTTATAAACCACTCACTCTCACACACCAAAGCCCATAGAGAAAACCACAGGAGCTGCTGGTCCTCTGCTGCCTCCTGTGGTCACTGTGTGTCACTGAAGTCAATCCAAATTCAGACATTTGAACTTAGTGATGGAGGCAGCAGTGGATCAAGAACTCCTGTGTGTGTGTGTGTGTGTGTGTGTGTGTGTGTGTGTGGGAGAGTGAGCGGTTTATAAACGTCCGTCTCACAGTGAGATAAAGACGTGATCATGTGACGTAAGCTGAGCCTTCTGTTGAAGTTGTTTGTACCGTTATGTGATGTATGTTTTATCAGGTTTGGTTTTCACTGACACTGAGACTCTCATAGAACCACATGAAAACCTTAATTACTGCTTTAATGAGTGGATTTAAATCCTTACGTTGGATTCACGCGCTGATAAAAAAACCCCATTAAATTCAAGTTTTTGTTTGCTCGCCGCTCACAGACACTTCAGTGCGTTCTTCTTTTTCATTTAAACAACGCGAGCAGTGGACGGGAAAATGATGACACGTCAGCGTGAACCTGCTGAAAACAGCGGCTTCACGCTCGGTTTCACTTCACGCTGCGAGTCAGAGAGGATGGAGAAGTCTGTCAGGCCTGAAATGACACTGATTTCATTTTTCTCTCCAAGTAATTAATGCATCACAAAGCCACACTGAGACACTCACAGGAGGAGCTGGTCAAGGACATGATGTGAGTCCTGATTCTGGTTCTCAACTCGTGACTCCAGGAAAAACAATCCATCAATCTCACGATCACTCGCGACGTTTTCGCCCAATTTTGTTGCTCGACAACAGCCAATTTTGCACATTTATGTTCTCAGAAACTTAATAAAACGCTGCCAAAAACCTCTTTTTCCATCCAAAAGTTTAGCCTTTAGACGACCTGTTCCATGTGTTTAATATTTATTTTAACGTCACGTACACTTATGTTAGAAAACCATGACACTTTAGAGAATGAAGTGAAAAATAAAAACTCAAGCAAAGTAAAACGGATCCCAAAAATAGTTTGTTACAAAGGTTAGAAACGTGGTTCATAACATTCCTGGAGTTCTTTGTCTTTGTCTGCGGCTTCAGCTCAAACTGAACAGTAAACGCTGAGAGAACGCGAGCCGAGGGAAATCAATAAACTGCAACGCCAGCGTCTGTGGACGGATAATGAGAGGAGGACGCTCACTTTCACACACACCTGACCCGATGCTCTGTGGCGACCCCTAAACCAAGTGTTTGAGTCAACATTTCCATAATAACCTTTCACTCAGACCTCAGTCACTTCAGTTACAAAACCATTTTATCACTTCATATAAATCGTGCAATACTTTCCCGTCCAGTTGGTGGCGCTCTTAAGAACAAAAACACAAGACAACGAAGAAGACAGTAACCATGGAAACATGCTTGAGGTTAATTCAGGGAAGTCTGTTGTGTCTGTCATTTTCAGCTTCTTAAATGTGAATATTTTCTACTTTCTGTCATTTTTCAGCTTCTTAAATGTGAATATTTTCTACTTTCTGTCATTTTTCAGCTTCTTAAATGTGAATATTTTCTACTTTCTATTTTTAAAATGTGAATATTTTCTACTTTCTGTCATTTTTCAGCTCCTTAAATATGAATATTTTCTACTCTCTGTGATTTTCGGCTTCTTAAACGTGAATTTTTTCTACTTTGTGACATTTTTCGGCTTCTTGTGAATATTTTCTACTTTCTGTCATTTTTCAGTTACTTAAACATGAATATTTTCTACTTTCTGTAATTTTTCAGCTTAAATATGAATATGTTCTACTTTCTGTAATTTTTCAGCTTCTTAAATGTGAATATTTTCTACTTTCTGTCATTTTTCAGCTTCTTAAATGTGAATATTTTCTACTTTCTGTCATTTTTCAGCTTCTTAAATGTGAATATTTTCTACTTTCTGTCATTTTTCAGCTTCTTCAATGTGAATATTTTCTACTTTCTGTCATTTTTCAGCTTCTTCAATGTGAATATTTTCTACTTTCTACTTTCTTTGCTATAAGACATTTGAGTTTTGATCAACATTTTTTTTTACAGTTAAAGAACCAAACAACTCCTGGTTTAATGGAAAAACTAACCAACGGATGAATTGATGATTGAAGTAAATGTTAGTTATTGTAAAACATTATGTTGGTGTAGACACACACACACACACAGAGTGTATTTAAAGATGAGGGTGTGACTGTGGTCATCGGTGTGAAAGTGAAGCTCTGAGCTGAAAACAGACTCTGTGTGTGTCCACAGAAGAGCCATGCATTATTGAGGAAGGGCTTAGGGGCGCTGAGAGTGGATTAGTCTGATATTAACCTCCAGAGGAGAGAAAAGGAAGAGGATGACATGGTGAGGATCACCCCCGGCCATTTAAACTGCTTTAATTAAATCCTGGATGGAGAGGCCGACACTCAGACCTGGAGCACGACGAAGAAGAACACGAAGAAGGAGGGAGAGAGAGAGGGATGAGGAGAAGAGAATGAGTGTTTGTAGCCCCTCCCCCGCAGTGATGAGGCAGACTAATGAGTTAGCCTTTTGCCACGCTGGTCACATGTGACCGTGGCTGACAGCGGCCGGGGCGAGCTGATAAATCAGCAGCAGAAATTAGATTTAGAAAAACCTGATCTCCATCTCCACCTCCCGCCTCGCTCCCCGACCACGGCGTCACCTCGCGATCGTCATCCCGGGAAACGTGGCGGCGCGAGGAGGACAGTGGAAGAAGGAAATGAGAGGATGAATCACGAAGCTACACAGTGAAGAACATTCTCAATGAGTTTTAATACGAGATGAATAACCAACATTTCAAAACTCATGGAAAACATGGATGAATGAATGAATGAATGAATGAATGAATGGACATATAACGAGGGTCAGATTTACTGTGGTACCGGCACTTCTTAATTTGACTATTTTGAGAATCAGCACTTCTATTTAACAGGACTGATAATCTGTGGAGATTATCAGTCCTGTTCATCATTATAACCTAGATGAATAATAATCTCAGGTTGTATTAGGTGACGTTTACCTGCACTTGGTGTTTGTTCCTCGTCTATTTAAAGTGTTTACTGTTATTCACTGAACATGTTTGTGTCCTGGAGTTTAAATCGTTGTAGATACATTTAAATATACAAAGAAATCTGATATCGTTTTATTTATACACACACACAGACATAAAGGAACAGAAACCTGTCCGTCACATATTGTGTTTCCTGTTTCCTGTTCCTCTATGACAGGCCCAGCATGCGTCACTCCAGCTCTGATCGTACTTCACTGCTAACGTGGATCTCAGACTGTAATGACGCTAAGGCCAGCGTGCTAACGTGGATCTCAGACTGGAATGACGCTAAGGTCAGCGTGCTAACGTGGATCTCAGACTGTAATGGCGCTAAAAAGGTCAAAAAGCGTGCTAGCGGATCTCGAACTGGAATGGCGCTAAGGTCAAAGCGTGCTGCGTGGATCTCAGACTTCCTTAATGGCGCTAAAGACCCGGCGTATAGCGTGGATCTCGGAACTGGAATGGCGGCTAAGGTCGGCGTGTTAGCGTGGATCTCAGGCTGTAATGACGCTAAGGTCGAAGTGCTAGCGTGGATCTCAGACTGTAATGGCGGCTAGCGTCAGCGTGCTGCGTGGATCTCGGAGCTGTAATGGCGCTAAGGTAAAGGCGTGCTGCGTGGATCTCCAGACTGGAGATGGCTAAGGTCAGGCGTGCTAGCGTGGATCTCAGACTGTAATGGCGGCTAAGGCCAGCGTGCTAGCGTGGATCTCCAGACTGGAATGGCGCTAAGGTCGAAGCGTGTTAGCGTGGATCTCAGACTGCTTAATGGCGCTGGAGTCAGCGTGCTGCTGCGTGGATCTCAGACTGGGGAATGGCGCTAAGGTCGAAGCGTGCTAGCGTGGATCGCCAGAGCTGTAATGACGCTAAGGCCAGCGTGCTAACGTGGATCTCAGACTGTAATGACGCTAAGGCCAGCGTGCTAACGTGGATCTCAGACTGTAATGATGCTAAGGTCAGCGTGCTAACGTGGATCTCAGACTGTAGCGACGCCCGGTTAGCAAATCAAACCTCCATGTTGCCAGGGCGAAGATTATAGCCTCTGCTGAACCGGGGGCGGGGCTTCCTGTGGCGCATTGATATGCACACACACACGTGAGCGCGTGTCCTCTCCGACATTAACGTGTGTGCTTTTAATCTGCCGCTCCCCATGGAGCCGAGAGTTCACGCCCCTGAATCCACACCAGAGAGAGAACGAGAGAGGCCACGCCCACCACCCCCGCTATCGCTCACCTCACTGCGACACACACCGAGAAAAGAAATGTGCATCTGTGCGAAGACGACTGTCAAACCCCGGGAAACACGAGGCTCCGGCAGCTTTAATTGGTCGTTGCCGTGAGTTTTCCTGTCTTTATTAGCAGCATGTGAATACCTGCTCACACACACACACACACACACTGGTGCAAAGGTCATTAGATGGAGCTGGGTTTAATAGCAGACTGTCATCCTGACGCTGCTGCTGCTGCTGCTGCTGTTTTTCTACATAACAAAAATTCATTCACTGAAATTTAAATTGAGTGAAACAGCTGCTTCTGTTTATTCTGTACAACAGAATTCTAGATTTATGTTTGGAGTCACTGAGCGTCTGCTCTGGTCAACAGTGTCGGGGGAGATTAAACACCTGTCCAGCAGGGGGAGGAAGTGTGTGTCACATTTATGTGACGGAATTTCACACAGTTTCAAAATAAGACAAGATTTATAAAAAACATGTTTTATATATATATATGTATATATATATATATATATATATATATATATATATATTTATATAATAAAGTACGTTAAATTTATGAGAAATAAAGTTCGTAAATTTAATGAGAATAAAGTCGTAAAATTTATTAAGAGAAATAAATTTAAGTTAAAATCGTAAATTTATGAGAATAAAGTCATTAAAGTCGTAAATTTACGAGAGAATAAAGTCTTAAATTTACAAGAATAAAAGTCGTAATTTTACCAGACTAAAGTCGTAAAGTTTCTTTCTTTATTCTCGTAAATTTAGAAGTCTGTGGCCGTAATACTCCACTAGTACTAATACTCTGTCGTACTTTAAATTTAAGGATCTAAAAATAGATGTTGTTACGACGAGTGCAGTTTGTCATCGTTCATCGCGACGGGAAAGTTTGAGGGAAAACTTAACAGATGGTGGAAATGAGCTGCAGTTGATTCTGTGTCCTCACAAACGAAAACATAATCTGAGTAAACTCGCTGATCAATAACAGCAATAACACACTCAGGGTTTCCTCTGACAACTTAGTTTAACTCGCAGAGTCTGAGTCAAAGAAATAAATCAGTAAATAATCCAGAGACACAAACACCTGCAGAGAAGAAGGTGAAGTTTGAAGAACGGAGAGAAAGTAGAAGAGCTAGGAGGAATGAATGTGTGTGTGAGGTCAGAGTGAGACGACGAGGAGAAGGAGAAGAAGGTGTGAAAGAAGATTCTGAACGACAAAGAACAGAAAAGAGAGGAAATAAAGAGCGAGAAATCTGAGTCAAGATGAAAGACGAGCCTTTTGGGAACGAAATAATGGTGAAGGACGCTTTTCTGCCACCAGCAGAGACCTGAGCCCTGTGTGTGTGTGTGTGTGTGTGAGACTGTTTCCTGCTCTGACTTCAGATCAAACGTCGTGAAGGTTAAAACGTCTCAGTTCCGACTTAAAGCTGCAGTACGTAACTGCAGTGGCAGCTTGTTCCCGACGTTATTCTTTGAAAAATTTGAAAGCCAAACTTCTCACGACTGTGGGATCAAATGTTTACGGCGCGTCGCGATCGTACGCAGGATTTAAGTTTAAACAAATAAAATAATGCTCCACACATCTTTTAACCATTTATTTCATTAACGCGTTAACTCAGTTTCTCTCCTCCCGTTTCCTGTTTTCCCCACAGGATCCTGAGCGGCTTCCTGCTACACTGCCCCCCACAGGTTTGACATGGTCACTACAGCACTTTCTGTGGATTTGAGTCATAATCTGGCTCCTGTTGGAACTCTAGAATGTGATTTGAGAAAATAACTTTGATTTAACGAGGTTAAATCCAGACTCCTCATACACAGTCTGTTTATAATCTGTTTATAATCACATTTCCACAGAACTCTGCACATGTTTATTTCACTGATTCTGTTGCAGGAAATAAACTCCAGTCGCTGCGTGAAATATTAATATTGCCATACTTGCTATTCTGAACGTGATATTAATTTGTTTTTAATCTTCCTCCGGTGTTTGTTCGCCGCACTTTTATGAGATTCAGACGCCAACGTTTCCTCCGTCGCTCACTTCCTGCGTTTATTGCTCAGTTTAGTGGTTTTATTGCTCCGTGTTTGTTTGTGGAACAAATAAAGTCTTAAATACAGACTGACGGGTTCATTATTGTCTCCATGTTTTGAACTTATCCGAACATCACGCTTGGTTTTAGGACCATGTTGTTCTGCAGCTCCACTGGAGTTAAAACTTAAAATGGCCGCCGGGGTACACAGTTCTTCCACTAATACTAATATATTATATATTATATTAGTATATATATACTAATATAATAATAATTTAACGCGAACATGTCTCTGTAACATTTACTTCTTCCTCGTTTCGGAAAATGAAATAAATGTCGATCTGCGTGTGTTTTCTGAATCGTTGCTATGACAACATGAAGAATTGCTGGTGCCGTGTGTGTTGTTGGCGGTTCTGAGTTTCCCTCCCAAACCTGTGGTACTCAGGATAAACGCGGCCAATCAAAAGGGGATGTGGAGGTAATGAAGACTAAGGCGGTGAGAGGCAGGCGGCTTTTAGAAGCCACGCTAACGCTGAGCACTTCAGACCCCGCGCGCTCCGTCTTCCACAGCTCATCGGATTAGAGGCCTAGTCTCTATGGAAACCTTGCCCCACACACACACACACACACACACACACACACACACACACACACACACACACAGTGGAGATTTTTATTTCCAGTTGAAAATGTGAAACGGGATAAGTGCTGTTTGTGATTTCCTGGTTTTGACATGACTTTGCCTCGTGGATGAGGTTATAGAGTCTTCAGCTCCACACACACACACACACACACACACACACACACACACACACACAGGTCGTTGAAAAGGGCTTTTTTTCAGGCTGAGTTATGAAACTGCAGCCAAAAAATCCACAGGCTGAATGAATTCCTCACCTGCAGGTGAATCATGTTCTCGTTCTCCTCAGCTGCTGAACGCTGGAGCCAATAACCTCTCGCTCTCTCGCTCTCTCGCTCTCTCGCTCCGGCTGAAGGCGGCGCTGACGTCGGACAGGAAGTGCAGAGATTTGAAGACGAGCCAGAAAAACAACAAACACCCACACGCAGACGAAAACTGAAGAAAACACAAAGAACAAACGGAAAACACACTGCCGTGATTTGCAGAGTGAAGTCGCATCGTCCACATTCTCAGTTCAGCAACATCGCGACGTTGGAACATTTCAAACGAACAAGCGGAGGTTTTATTTCAGTCATCAACAACAAACACACACATTTACATACAGAGAGAAAGTTAAATAACTGGCTTGCTACAAGTAACAAAAATAAGATTTAGTTGCTGACTTTTCCCTTAAAACAACAAAGTAAAATGGCAGCTGTATAAATGAACATCATTAACAATTAAATGTCAGACTGACGAGTCTTCTGTCTCAAAACTCTACAAGAATTCTATTCTTATTGAGCAGTTCCTTGTCACACAAATCAATACTAGTTGTACAACTCTACAGAAATAAAGAAGTATAAATACTAATAAAGTTTGGGCCTGAACTCCACAGACCACTGCTTTAAAAGCATCTTTACTGGATTGATTGTTTGGAATAATTCTCCTTCCTCTGTAAAATGATGTGACTTGTAAAAAAACAGGTGATTCTCACCTGCTGTCGCATCAGTGGGAATGAAGAGCGTCTCCCACTGAGCGCGATCTGATTTCCATCTTTATCCACAAACAAGCGTCTGTGGCAGCTCGGTGTGAGCGCCGCGCTGTGATTCTGCTCCGCGTGAAGCATCAGCCCCAACGTTTCCCCAACATCGCAATTATTTAAAGAAAGCAACAAAAGCAGGACGTTTTTAACGCTTTTAGATGTTTAACAAAATCTCAACTCACAGCTAAAATTAATCCACAGAGGAAAAAAATCCAGGCTAAAAAACAAGAGAATGAAGAAAACAGAGGAAACACGAGCAGGTGAGACACATCAGAGCAGGGGGCGGGGCTTACAATTAGAGAAGTGCAACAAGAGAAGATGAAGTGCTTTGTTTTTTTTCCCCACAGACCTCGTGAACACATGAACGATTTCTATGTCTTTCTGTTTTGACCTTTTAAAAGACACTGTGACATTGGAGTGAAGTAAATCTGCAACAGTTAAACCTTTACTGAAAATCTACGTGATACGTCAAGGACTACATGGTACGTGAAAGACTACACGATACATAAAACTCTACGTGACACCTGGAAGTCTACGTGATACGTAAAACTCTACGTGACACCTGAAAGTCTACGTGATACGTCAAGGACTACGTGGTACGTGAAAGACTACACGATACGTAAAACTCTACGTGATACGTAAAACTCTACGTGACACGTGAAAGTCTATGTGATACGTCAAGGACTACGTGGTACGTGAAAGTCTACACGATACGTAAAACTCTACATGAAACGTGAAAATCTACGTGATGCGTAAAACTCTACATGAAACGTGAAAATCTACGTGATGCGTGAACGTCTATGTCAGGGGTGTCAAACTCATTTTTGTTCAGGGGCCACATACAGCACAATGTGATCTCAAGTGGGCCGGACCAGTAAAATAATAGCATAATAACCTATGACCAACAAGAACTTCATTTTTACACAACATGACATTTCTTGAGAAATATAAGTGCAATTTCAACAATATCGTGCCTAAATTTACTACTGGATCTATAAAGGCACAAACATTTAGTCACAGGTATCTGGAAGTGAAAAATATTGCATTTGACATCACGTTTAGATTGTAATCGTAGTGTGAAATTTCAACAAATTCATCCTGTGGGCCGGATTGGACCCTCTGGCGGGCCGGTTCTGGCCCCCGGGCCGTATGTTTGACACCCCTGGTCTATGTGATACGTAAAACTCTACATGACACGTGAAAGTCTACGTGATACGTGAAAGTCTACGTGATATGTCTAACCCTACGTGGTCAGTGGTGTAGTCTATGTGGGTTATCATAAGTCTACGTGGTACGTGAAAGTCTACGTGATACGTCTAAGTCTACGTGGTACGTGAAAGTCTACGTGATACATTAAAGGTGCAGGATTTACGTATAACCGTAACATAGGTTAAAGTGGAGGTCAGTGGTGTAGTCTATGTAGGTTATCATAAGTCTACGTGATACATTAAAGGTCCAGGATTCACGCATTACAGTAACGTATTCTGTTTGGTGTCAGCTTGGTTTTCATCTGGAGGAAACACGACATATCCCATCATTCCTTTCACCTCTACATGTAAAAGATGCATACGTGCAGAATAATAATGCGTCCACGTATCACACATGAAGACGTGTAGCGACACATTAAGTCAGAGGAAAGATGAGAGGATGAAGAGGACTCGTCCTCGTCTCACAGGAAGCCTTTCATGTCCCGCTCCGGCTTTTCTGAATCGCCTCCTGCCGCCGCCGCCGCTCCTGTCAGCATCTGATGGGATAAAAGCGGCGATACGGAGCAGTTCATGTGTTCAGCTCGCCACGATAAGACTCCACTTCAAAAGGAAAAAAATGAAAAAGGTGGCGGCGGCGACAGTCAGCGCCTTTTGTCCCCAGTCAGCTCGACGAGACGCTTAATCTGTGGCCGTGTCCGCCGCTCGCCATGTGGGCCTTTGAGGGTCGGAGCGCGGGTTTGACCTCACAGCGCTAAGCTTCCTGTCGGGTTCATCCGAGTGTTCGCCGGTGGATGGAGAGGAAAACAGGCGCGAGGCCACATGGCAAAGCAGAGATAAAGCCGGGATCAAACTGTGTGGCACAAAGACGACTGTCAGAGGAAAGGACGCTCTTTCATTTCTCTTCAATAATAATCACATCTATTGTACTGATCTGTCACAGATTATACAGCACACACACACACACACTCTCATTATGCTCCATCATTAATTACCTCTTCTCTCACTAAACAGCGTATTTTTCTGCTCGTTCTGCCGCCGCTCTGACCCTTCCTCCCTTCAAGCATCATTTAAGTTTTATCTGAAACAATCAAACCTAATTAACTCTCAAAGTAAAGTCACCCAGTGGCTTGTTGCACGCTGGTAATTGTGTTGAATACAGTGAATCTGAAACCGGAGCCAAAACCACTTCAGCTGCATCCACCGTCGCTGTCAACGGGAAATATTTATAGCATCTATTTTTAATTGAAGCCGTCGTTAAACACTGACTGCAGGTCTGTGAAGTGGTTTTACTGAAAACCAGCCACTTGACAAAAGACTTGTGGAATAAAATCTACGTCAGATTAAGTTTCTACGATATCTGCGTCACGCGTTCACGTCTTTGTCATTCATACTCTGTATATTTCCTCCCTTCTGTTGAGCATCAGCATCACTGGACTCTCCCTGCTGCTGCTGCTGCTTCTGCTGCTGCTGCTGCTGCTGGACCACAGGTTGACCAGTCCACTGGGAGAAAAACTCACCTGCGGCTCCAGATGCTCTCTCAGCTCCTGCTGCCAAACTCTGCGCGCTGCATTATCATAAGCAGATGGTCGGCCAGGTGACAGCGAGGTCACAACGCTCAAAGCTAGACATGGTTGCTGTTGTGAAGCACAGAGGACCTCCTACTGTCACCATTGACATGGTGAAGTGTAAAAGCTAAGGATGCCGGCTGACATCATCTGCTGCCAGTTTGAATAAAGGAAACGCCATTTAAGTCTCAAAATAACTGCAGTTTAACAGTTGAATTCTGCTGCTGCTACAGGCAGCGTGGAGTCACATGATCGTCAGCGTATGTCTGGAAGCTCAGAGGCTACGTACGACCATGAGGTCTGGGTCGTTTCCTTGTACGTGTATGAGAACCAGCGGACTTCCTGACCTAACCTCAAACAGGTTTCCATGGTTACCCTCTCCTTCAGTGCCTCTTTTGACCCAAAACAAGAGCACGGAGCAACCGGGGGAACGCGTACAATCAGCAGATTACGGTCAACGTCAGGTCCATGTTTATCGTTCACCGCTCAGACATCGACCTCACGTCTCTGTAGACACGTTCACCGTAACTGGAGGGTTAGCATGGAGCGTTTTTGCAGGTTAAAGACAAACAGGATTGAACCGGTCAGAGTTCACTGTCCCTTTAAATCCACGGACGCGTGGCCGATATATCGCAGAACCTAGAGAAGACTCTTGGTAAATCTAGTCTGAGTCCATGATTGATTTGTTCTTCTTTGTTTCATGGCAGTGATTCACCGCCACCGTCTCTCTGGTTCTGTGGAGATCCAGTGAAATGTTCTCCTCTTAGCATGTTAGCATGTTAGCGTCTGTCTTATGTGTACAGTATGTCTACAGAGGTGAACAGTGCTGTTTCCTGCCAGAGGGGGCGTAACCTCACTCGTGTGACATGAGCTGCTGAGGAATGAGCGTCGGTCCACCGCCGGTCCGGGAGCATTTCCAGAGTCAAGGGCGTGGGCTGTACTGAGGTCAGAGCTTGAGAACCCTGCAGCAGTCAGTCACGCTTGTAAGAGTGAAGTATGAAATATCCGACAGTGTCACGGTGAGCGCTCCGGGCTCTGGGAGAAGAGCTGGGACGGCTCTGCTGGAGGATCAGGCTCAGCCAATCAGAACCTTTCCACATCATTGGCCAGCAGGGCCATCTCTTATCTAACACAAGCGGAGAGGCTTTGCCTACTAATGCCACCCAGCTCGCTGGATCCTCCGTCCTCTGCTCCACCAATCCTCCACATCAACTGCTTCTTCATCCTCACTCCTGTCTCCGCTCCACCTCTCCTTTCTCTCATCTCCTGCACTTCATTTTCTTCTATCCCTTCTCAGTTTTTTTTTTTATCCTCCTCCAGTTTATTGGTCACGCTGGTGAGGAGTGCGATCGTCCTTCGCCGCCGCGGCCACGCTTAACATCTGTGCCCAATTCTGATCAACGTGTGGGCGCACGTGTCATGTGCTTGAGTGACAGGTGAAGTTAGAACAGCGTGGACTTTAAGTGCTTTGGAAAAAGGCTCAAGCGTCGCCGTCGTCGTCGTCATCGTCGTGGAACACAAAGAGGCAAATCACCGAGCTGACGATTTTTCATCGAGAGAGGAAAGAAAAAGACGGCCGACACAAAAGAGAGCGGGGAAGCAGGCAATCATGTTGCTTCTAATCTGTTAATCTGTTGCTTGGAGAAGGTGGTGGGGGTGTTAAGTGACAGGAGGGAAGAATGTTGGGGGCGCCTGCTGGAATGAAATACATCGCAAATGGGAGAAGACACCAACAAGAGATGGTGCGCTCACAGATGGAGAACCGGCTTAATCGAGACCAAATGCAGATTTTTAATTCTCAGAGAAATGAGAGTAAATCTGCCGCCGGCCGCACGGCAACAGTGCTGCGACACCGCGAGCACACGTGCAGCGAGAAAAATGAAAACACAGACAAAATCATCCAGAAAATGAAATCCAGGATCAATAAATCCTGCAAATGTTGAATATCGTCACAGAGTTCTCCCCAAAAAGATTGTAGTTTATAATCTGCACTGCACGGGTTTATTCAAACTGATATTAAACAATAATCTGAATCATAATCCACAGAGGTGTTGTAGTGTAATCTACAGCAGACAGATCATTTAGAGACACTACACTGTGATGGAGATCCTGAACATTTGCAGACGGTCCCTTAGCGCTCGTCTCACAGCTCAGATTAAAACGATGAAAATGACGTCGTATACAAAAACAACAACAACAACAACATATAACAAACAATAACTGGAACACAGATGATTCATTATTATTATTATGATTTTTATTCTAAGTGTTTATTCTTTCCTCAAATGTCTCCTCCAGGCCTCCGTACAAGGATCATTACACACGCACACACACACGCACGCGCACACACACACTGCCGGTGCGGTTCTAATCTTCACAAAGGTTAGAGGAGGACGAGTGTGTTGTGAATGTTAAATATGAGTGTGTTGTTGTGCAGGTATCAAACAGCAAATTAAAACACAGTGTCCCCAGTCAGTCACAGCCCGAGGACGCGCTCCGCTCCGCGCACCGCTCCTCCACCGCGCCGCCACACTTTCCTCAACAACAAATTCCCATTTATTTATTCTTGCATCATCACGGCGGCAAATTGCTTTGTAAATGGCACAGTTCCCTCGCTCTCTGCTGTAAATACAAAGTCATCGGCGATGTTAATAATCCTTTTGTTTGCTTGACCAGGAGGCGCCGCGCCGCCGCCCGCCCCCTTGATTCAATTACCGCGGTTTAGGGAGCGGGAAGAATGAAGGCCGGACCTTAAAGCCGCCGTGTTAATGACATTCAAATTGATGGCGGCCACATGTTGCCGCGCTGTGGCTCCGTTTAAACGCGAGGGTAATGAAAAGAGGAGCTCTCCATTATGGAGAGCGTAACTAAACATGACACCTCCTCGCTGACATCACAGCGCCGAGCGCAGCGTGCATTTAATCCAGGAAGCAGCGGAAAACATGCAATCTGCAGCGAGCGTCACGGCTCACACACACACGCGTGTGTGTTTAAACCCAGAGGAAACTTTGACGGTGCAATTACGCAGCATGTGCACAGAGACCTGGAGGTGACATGGACGAAGTATAGTGGAAACAAGCGTCATTTAAGATGGCGTAACTCCAAACGGATCCGCCCATTTATTTTGTATCTTGTTGTCATAGCAACTGTGTTAGCGGAAACAGGCGACGTGTGTGTTAAATGTGACGTAACACCCTTTGAAAATACGATTCCCAACGATGCGACGGAGCCCTGGAGGTTAGCGTGTGTGATTTATTACCTCGTTCACACGTCACGAGACAACCAAGGAAAACTTGTTTAACACTAAAAATGTTCTTATTTATTTGGCAAATGACAATGAATGAAATGACCTTTCTGTCCAAACGTGAGTCGACTCGCTGAGTTTCCGCTCCGAGAGTCAGAAATGAATCAACACTAAGAATGAGAGGAAATCACCGTCATTTGAATCTCAATCAAGAGAAAATAACGCCCTTCACTGTTTTCTTCTTTTCTTTCTGTGAAACATTAAACGTGAAAATTCATGGATGACAAAAGAAACGATGTTTTAGCTTTAAAAACAGGATTTCAGTGAAAGTTAATGTCTGTTTTCCTGTGAACATGAGGAAACAAATCAGATTAATAATCAGTTTACTTCACTTGTGTGTGATTATTGCAGCTGAGTTTGTGTCATAATATGACAGGTTTTACAAATCCTGACAAATAAGACTGCGTTCACACCAAACACCTCAACTGTCGACTCATCAGATCATTTATCAACTTAATCTGAGTTAATCTGAACGTTCCTGTGTAAACACAGTAACATACTGCATGTCCACACACGCGACGCCATCCGGAGAATGTCAGCGTTGATTCTTCTTGAACAGTTTCAGCGAATGCCGACATTCCCGCCAAGTAGGCGTGTTCACTGAGCGCTGATCTACGAGCTCAGATCACACATAAATTCTATCATAACTGCTAAATTTAAATGAAACCTCTTTCTTTTCTTTTTTTGCTTGTGAGCAGGTTGTGCGACATCTCCTCTGTTTTTTTGGTTTTTTTTTTATTCACCACAATCTGCCTCCTCTGAATGTTCTGTGTCAAACTGGCTCCGTTTCATGGATTCACCCACCAGCAAATGTTCAACGGCGTCTTAAAAATATCTCCGTGTTCCTCAGAAACATGCGTTCATCACGTGACTGAGGACTGTGAATCACATTGATGTGTGTGTGATAACAGACGACGACGGTACGTTCATGAACCATTCGTCGTGTTTCGTTTGTCACTAAAACAGAACTTTGCAGGACTTTTACCCTCATTTCACGTCTTCAGAGTCTTTGTGGTGATGAAATGTCTCGTTGTGGGGAGACTGGAGGCTCACTCCACTGCCCCCCGCTGTCTGTGAGCGGAACAACAGCCTCGCAAGAGTCACAATCAGGAGGTCTCGCGAGAATAAAGTGTTATTTTAGAAAAACTGAAAACAGGAATGAAACTGAATCCTTCAGACTTTTGTTTAAGTAAAATATATTTGAAACTAAAAGAAATCAAAACAACAAACTGCGCTAAAATAAAAGCCAGTTCCTGAACTTCCGATCACTTTTCACAAAGAGGAAACGTGGACTTTGTAACGTTAGCGATTCAAATCTTGACTTGTTAGCGTCGTGCAAATGTCAACCTCATGAGAGAAACATTAACACAAAAGTGGAAAATATCTTTTCTAAACTATAAAACAACAAAGTGCACCATCTGCAGGTTAGCATCTGTAACTGCATGCTAGCGCGACAAGCGGCGCGTGCGGAGATGTGGGAATATTTTCTGTGATAAAGTCTCACTCATTCATTTCCTACAGCGGCATCACGAAAGGTTGATTAAAACACCCAGAATTCAATAAAAGTATTATATTTAAGAAAGTCGGAAAGTCACTGGAATTTTGTTTTTTTATGAATTTGCTTCAGATTTACTGAATGTATTTATTGTCTCGTAAGTTTAAAAGTGATAATAATAACGACTCACAAATGCTAACATCGCGACGTCGATCCGTCAAACTGAGTCGATTTAACGCGACCTGTGAGGAACGCGCGGTCCAGATAAAACCGGTCTGCGGGCCACACCCGTTCCCCGGGCCTTATGTTGCCCATGTGTGGTTTAAAGGGTTTCGTCTCATATTAACATAATCTTGTTATGACATCATAAACTTGTGGTTGAGTAGAATCTCGTCCTCTGCTTTCTTTGTCTTTGTCTAATGAAGCCGCTCTGTGAGATGCTCACAGACTCGTCCTCGGGGAACTGAACCCTCAACCCCGCGCCTGCACAGTCGCTCCTGTCTCTCTGACCGCGGAGTAAATCCCAGCTAAACACTGTGATCACTGCAGTGGACAAAACCTCCCAGTAATGTGTGGGTCAATATGTCCATGAATCTCTGTTTACTGGACAGACAACTCTTTACGGAGACGCCGCGTCCCCGGCAGGCAGGAGCAGGAGG
The DNA here is from genome assembly GCF_019176455.1 of Solea senegalensis. Classification (NCBI taxonomy): domain Eukaryota; kingdom Metazoa; phylum Chordata; class Actinopteri; order Pleuronectiformes; family Soleidae; genus Solea; species Solea senegalensis. Next base: position 80,695 of record NW_025321378.1, read on the forward strand.
AGGAGCAGGAGGAGGAGGAGGAGGAGGAGGAGGAGAGCGACTGGACTCATCAGGTCACTTTTCATCTTTAACTCTCCCCTGGCAGCGAGACAGAGGAAGAGAAGGACGTCTCTGTGTCTCTATTTAATGAAATCGCATTAGCAGCCGACGCCACTCGGGCCAATCGGGAGGCGGGGCGGCGGTCATGTGACGCGCGGGATACACAGCACATCTCATAAAGTGCTTTTACATCACGGCTCCGGCCCGATGAGAGCAATATCATCACGTTTATGAGAAAATAATGATTTCTTCTCTGAATTTATGAGCGTCATGGAGGCGGAAAAGGCTTCGTATGAATTATATCTGTGTGAAAAAAAACTCACACTCACTTTAATTTGTTTTTCCCCTCGAGGGAAAAAATGTAGCTCTGTAATATCAGGCATAAAAGTCGATCCTCCACAAACAACAGGCCAATTAGTCGAGTCCAGAGGAGACGAAACAAAGGGATCAAAGCAGATCAATGACCTGGATTCACTCGCACTCTGAGATCGATACGAGACAGACAGACAGGCAGGCAGACACAGACAGACAGACAGACAGACATGTAGAGACAGACAGACATACAGAGAGAAAGAGAGAGAGACAGACAAACACAGAGTAAGAGAGAGAGAGACAGACAGACAGGCAGGCAGACACAGACAGACAGACAGACATGTAGAGACAGACAGACATACAGAGAGACAGAGAGAGAGAGACAAACACAGAGAAAGAGAGAGACAGACAGACATACAGAGAGACAGACAGACAGAGATCAAGAGAGAGAGACAGACAAACACAGAGAGAGAGACAGACAGACAAAGAGAGAGAGACAGGCAGAGACACAGACAGACAGACAGACAGGCAGAGAGACAGAGACAGACAGCAAGCATGAGTCATTAGCCACTTTAATTAGCACCTGATGAAATCCTCAGAATCCGAGCTAACGGACGTTTCCTCAGATCGAGTCACGGCGGACACGTGTTTGACCTCTGACCTCTGTTCAGTTCTTCATGACCCATGGATTTAAAACATGGAAATATTATTATCGTCGTGTTTCAAAGTGCCATGGTCAAACTTAAGCACTTTTCAAGCACTTTCAAGCACCGTGCAGTTGTGCTAAATTAATATGAATGTATACTCGTGATAAATTATAATAGTTACTGTCACACACACATCATATGATTTATTTATCCTTCCAGTGAAACCACCGCATTAAAATTCAAGCATTTTCACTGTGCTGTGATTATTTTGGCAGTTTAAGCTACTTTTTAGTTAAAATAAGGTTGTTTGCTATTGACCGTAGAAACACAATATTTATGCACACGGCACGACTCTCACACACACACACACACACACACACACACAGCATCAGGGAGTATTTACCGTAAGCTTTTTGCTTATTGGCGGTGAAAAGGATTTTAACGTCACAGTCGACGTTCAAACTTATTTTACTGTATTTGTGTTTTTAGTAACAAACGTCTTACAGACATTCAAGGAAACACAGACGCATGGAGTCACTGAAATCTCTGACTTTATCTCACTGAGAAAATGAACCACTTGCTCAGGGTTAGAAATTTGGGTTGAAATTCAACAAAACTCTGCTCTGAAATACTGGGGTTTGTCCACTGGGGGAGCCAAACACAAACCAGCGAGGACAGACGTCCGCTAGCATCGCTGTTCTTCAGTGTTTGTACAGAATATAGACGTGAACTCACTGTTATGAAACCAAAACAACAACATTCACATGTTCTGGCCGAACCTGAAGTTCTGGAGGAGTTCTGTCTCCTA
>NW_025321379.1:0-4648 GCF_019176455.1 Solea senegalensis
ATTAAACACTGAGGATATATAACTATATTTTATAAGATTTCAACTTTATTTGTGAGGTTTATGTTATGGGACAGTAGAAAATTGAAAAAATCAGAAAACAGCCGTATCCCCACTGAATGTGCACAAAAACAGACACAAATAGAAAAACACATTTAAAAACAGTGAAATCATTGCAAAATCAAACACTGAGGATATATAACTATATCTTATAAGATTTTGACTTTACTTGTGAGGTTTATGTTATGGGACATTAGAAGAATGAAAAAAATCAGAAAACAGCCGTATTCCCTGCTGAATGTGCACAAAAACAGACACAAATAGAAAAACACATCCGAACAGTGAAATCTTTGCTAAATCAAACACTGAGGGGACAGAAGTATATCTTATAAGATTTCAATTTTATTTGTATTGGGGTTTTATGTTATGTGACAGTGGAAAAATAGAAAAATATAAGAAAAACCTTATCTCAACTGATTATTGCACAAAACAGACACGAATGAAAACACATGCAAACAGTGAAATCATTGCAAAATCAAACACTGAGAGGGGTACAGAAGTATATCTTATAAAGATATTAACTTTATTTATGAGGTTTATGTTATGGGACAGTAGGAAAATGAAAAATATCAGAAAATCCTTATCTCTGCTGAATCAAAACACTGAGGTATATAACTATATCTTATAGATTTTTAACTTTATTTGTGAGGAGTTTTTTGTTATGGGACAGTAGAAAATTGAAAAAAAAATGAGAAAACAGCCCTATCCCTGCTGAATGTGCACAAAAACAGACACAAATAGAAAAACACATCCAAACGGTGAAATCATTGCAAAATCAAACACTGAGTGTACAGAAGTATATCTTACAAGATTTTAACTTTATTTGTGAGGTTTATGTTATGGGACAGTAGAAAAATATCCGAAAAATCCTTATCTCAGCTGAATGTGCACAAAAACAGATACAGATAGAAAAACACATGCAAACAGTGAAATCATTGCAAAATCAAACACTGAAGGTATATAACTATATCTCATAAGATTTTAACTTTATTTGTGAGGTTTATGTTATGGGACATTAGAAGAATGAAAAAAAATCAGAAAACAGCCGTATCCCTGCTGAATGTGCACAAAAACAGACACAAATAGAAAAACACATGCAAACAGTGAAATCATTGCAAAATCAAACACTGAAGGTATATAACTATATCTCATAAGATTTTAAATTCATTTTTGAGGTTTATGTTATGGGACAGTGGAAAAATGAAAGATATCAGAAAAATCCTTATCTCAGCTGAATGTGCACAAAAACAGACACAGATAGAAAAACACATGCAAACAGTGAAATCTTTGCAAAATCAAAGACTGAGGGTATATAACTATATCTTATAAGATTTTAACTTTATTTGTGAGGTTTATGTTATGGGACATTAGAAGAATGAAAAAAAATCAGAAAACAGCCATATCCCTGCTGAATGCACACAAAAACAGAGACAAATACACTGAAAAAAGGGGAAAAGTGAAGTTGTTCAATTTACAAATATTAAGCTTGTATAAATAACATGAAATATTTCTGTTTCCCTTCAAAACATATGCCAATCTTGAAGATCACACTTAATTTTCAGCGGTGTTACATCTACATATCTAAATCATGTTAATACCAAATGAAACAGTTATGGTTTTCCTCCGCCCCCTTGGAGCAGTGGAAGGAAACCCCATCTATCGAGAAACTTTCAAGGAGGGAATATTTTGGGGTCTGCCATTTCACCACTGATGCTGCAAGCACCAACGAGTCATCTGCTTAAGGTAAATTTAATTCACTCTAATAAATTATCGTTAGGAAGTGGGAGACATCACTTCAGAATCGTTGTTTTCACTAAGCAGGACGTTTTAATCTGCTATTAACATCGAGCAAGTCAAAGTTAATGCTAGCGTTAGCTACCGCGAGCTAGTGCTATGCTAATGCCTGGAACAGAACTGTATATGCTTTCTCACGATATTCATTGAAATGTGTGCACACCGTGTTTTTGTGTAGTGTGAAATGTGCAGTATATCAATTACTTTTTGTCATTTATAATGGGAGTTTGACATATAGTAAAAGTGAATCTCTGGTGTTTGCTGTTAAATAAGCCCCACGCACAGACATTGTATGTACAGAAGACTTTTTGCACGTCCATGCATCCGAGAAAGTTTCAAAAATTCAGAGCTTGGACCTGACGCGCCCGGCCCGACACAGTATATGACGTCATTTTTGTCACGCGCCCGGCACATTGCAGCCTGTGGGCTATAAACCGAGTAGCATCCAGCTGCAGCCCCAGAGACTATTGTGTAAACCGGTCGGCCGCGGTGTTCGGCGTGGCGGTGTCCGGAATGAAGGTGAGCTGGTCGAGGGGAACAGGTAACGGCGGTCGGCGTCAGGTCCCCGTTCGCGCGTCGCTGCTGTCGAGTCGCCTCAGGTAGCGTCTAGCAACTAACTTAGAACTGGTGTGGACTAGTGGAATCCGACGGTTTAATTAAAACAAAGCATCGCCAGTGCTCTGAAAGTCAAAGTGGAGAAATGAAGCGTGGGTGTCAGGTAAACGGTGTGAGTAACTATGATAGAATGATAAATGTAATATAATATAGAGTTTGAACAGTTATCCCACTACCTCTGTTAACCCCTGGTAACATGTTTATCCTTAAGATGGTTTGGGTCAAATTGACCAGAGGTGTCTATGTGGTTTTAAAAACAGTATAATTCTGTTAACCCAATAACCATAAACATTTATCTGTGAGCCAATTAACACATAGTAAAGATTCATATTTGTTCTGAAGTTTGCATGTGAATTCTCATAATTGCCTCTCCTATGTACTCCAGACTCCTTTCCTTCCAGTGTCCGCCAGATTACAGTGAGTAGTGTAATCTACACACATTTTATTTAAACTTCACAACATATATTGTGAATACTTCACTTTACACACGTACCTGTGATTTGACACTCCATACTGTCATAAAGAAACCTAATAGGTTTGATCCTTGGCCTCGTTGAGTCAAATTGATTTGGAAAATCTGCATAAACCTGTTAATAAAGTAACTGTCTCTTTCCAGAGTGAGGACACTGAGGTTGTAAGAGAACTAATCATAAAGGGACTGTGCGTATATCTTCACGAGGACCCAGCACACCTGTTCATGGAATATGAGGTGAGTCCAACTAATGTATCATTGACAGCAGAATTTAGATTACTTTACAAGGACAAGTGTTTTGTTGATTATTTGAGTTGATAATTTGAGTCCCGGCTGTGTGTGTGTAACAATGCTTGTTGTGAATGTGTGTGTAACAATGCTTTGAAACCTTTCTACTTCCCCTTCAGGTGGTGATTGGTCATATTTTGCTCCTATAAAACTTAATTGAAATTATTGTCTGTCCTGTAGAGTGAAGACTATGCTGCAATCCAGGACGGAATCGGGGACACCACGGTGGGAATTTTCCTCATAAGGCAAAATGGCGGTAGTGAGGTAGAGGACATCCTTGTGGTCCTTGAAGGCCAGGCCATATTGGTCGACCTACCAAGTGTTGGAGTGGCGGTTGCCATGCCTTAAACCTGGACTACCCTCCTCAACTCAGATACACCTTTGAGGTGGTACAGAAAGTTGTAATGGAGTTGGAAGGCAAAGTGCTGTCAAAAAGGGCTCAGGCCCTGAAAATCCAACTCTTTGAATACAGATGGTATCTTAGAAAATGTCATAGTTTTCTGTTTTGCAAGTTTTGTTATATATGTTTATGAGAGCGCCTAAGTCTCTCGCGTTGCCTTAGTTTTGTCTTTTTTTTAAAGAGCAGCATACAGAGATTGCCTGGGACTGTAATAATAACCTTGTAAAGTCGGGTTCCTTTGTTTTCCTCTTTTTTTTGAGAGTGGGTTTATGTGGTACCTTGCTCTGTTTGACATTTCTGTTTCCCAAAAAAAGTCCCAAAATAGATAGCCACTGATTTTAGGTCTTGTTTTAGGGCGTCTTGGAGAGCACTTTAAAAGGCTTAGAGCATCTTTGAAAAGTTGCTAACATAAGACACCGAAATGTTAGATTTTGTCAATGCTCAGTTAATAGTTAATGACCGTTCAAGTTGATGAAATTCAACTTTATCAACTTTTTGCACTGTTCTAAAGATATATTTTTTTAGTTGAATTAATAAAAGGGTTTTAGTGCAAATTTGTGTTAAGTGTCCTGTGTTTGATGAATTTTGCGTTGCTTTTCATATCAATGACTAATTGATCAGTTGGCAACTAAACAATGTACATCATACTAAATTATGTACATTTAATTTTAATGTATGTTTGGTAAATTCTAATTGAAATATAGTATAATAAACATAAAAAAATGACACAAATTGCATAATAAAAATGCAATTGCAATCACGTAATAATGATATGAAATAATTGTGCTACTAAAATGTAATTTTATTGTTTGTTAAATGTGAACAAATTGGGGATAATTGCATGATGAAATCATATTTGTCTAATGTAAAATTCTTAGGTGTAGTAAAAAGGAAATATTCATTATGGTGTAACATGATTTTATTATGTGCAATATTCATGTTGGCATAACATGATTTTTTTGTGTGCAACCGATGTCCATACTTTTTTCATGTAAATTCAACAGATTTTTTCTTTCAGTGTA
>NW_025321380.1:0-15239 GCF_019176455.1 Solea senegalensis
GAAACACAGTCTGACGTCATCTGAGGAGGATGATGAGGCCTTTCTCCCACGAAAGGTACAGCTATTTATATCCATGCTTTCTGGTGAATGTAACCCTCCCTCTCCGATGCCTCTGATCTGATTTCATCACCAGGCATTTGTCATCTTTAGATGCCTCCTCACTGTATTGTCCAAAATTGCAACTTCCGGGATTTCTCTGAAGAATCTCCATCACGAGACACAAAGGGGCTGTCAGAACCGTCACACTTCCATTGTGGAAGCGCTGCCATATTTGGTCTCATCAAAGAAACTCTCTGGTCCCCGTGGCTGTTACAGCACTGTGACGTGTGTTCTTTCTTTGATAATGTCTTTGGTTTACCACAAGTCCCGTCCGTCTGTTTATCTGGCAGAAGCGAGCTGTCCAAGCCTTCATGCTGACACGCTATGAGAGTGAGTTTCTGGAGCTGGAGTGCATTGGCGTTGGCGAGTTTGGGGCAGTTTATAAGTGTGTGAAGAGGCTGGATGGCTGCTTGTATGCCATAAAACGCTCTCGCCGTCCCCTGGCAGGCTCTGCCAACGAGTGAGTCAGCAGCATGTCACTCTCTACCAGGCACACATCAATCGAGTGTACCGAGCGAGAATAATGCTGACCATTTTTTTAATATCCTGTCAGGCAGCTGGCACTAAAGGAAGTGTATGCACATGCTGTTCTTGGGCACCACCCACATGTTGTTCGCTATTACTCAGCATGGGCAGAGGACGATCACATGATTATTCAGAATGAATATTGTGATGGTAAGTTTCACATTAATGTCAGTAGTTCACTGTAACAACAATGAGTGGTGGTTTGATTATAGTTGTGGTTTGTTTGTTTTGTTTGTTTGCTGGGACAGGTGGAAGTCTCAGTGATGCCATTGTGAAGAAGCAGCAGGGGCAATGCGAGTTGTTTTCAGTGGCAGAGCTGAAGGATCTGCTCTTACAAGTGTCCATGGGTCTGAAATACATCCACAGCTCAGGCCTGGTACACTTGGACATCAAACCAAGTACGTCTCAGAGTAGTTTTAACTCTTCATTTCTTATTTTGTTCTGTTAAACCTAATATTCCTTGTATGTTTTCTTTTATCACCCCCCCCACCCCCACCCTGACCTGCTGTGAATTATGTAGGTAATATTTTCATTTGCCAGCGTCCCTGCACGACTGTGGCAGGTGAGGGGGAGAGCGAAGATGAAGACGACCGCAGCACCTCTGTTGGAGTCGTTTACAAAATTGGTATTACGTTTGATCTTAAATACATTTCTACCTTTTTAAATAGTTAGTTTTCTGTTAGTTGTGATTCCTGTTGTTTTCTGTAGGGGACCTGGGTCATGTGACCTCAAGCAGCAATCCTCAAGTTGAGGAAGGGGATAGTCGCTTTCTGGCCAGTGAGGTCCTACATGAGGTAACTGTGATGTTTTAATCATTTAAAAAAAAAAAATAATGAATCAGAGCAGATGGCACAGTTCATACATCCAGTCTTTTTTTTTTTCTTCACATTTTTCCTAGCATCTTTGTAAAAGGTCTCTCTGCTCCCCAGGATTACAGTCACCTTCCCAAGGCAGATATCTTTGCTCTTGGCCTTACCATGCTGCTGGCCGCTGGGGCTCCTCCTCTTCCACAAAATGGAGATGAGTGGCACAGCCTTAGAGAGGGGAAACTTCCCCAGCTGCCACAGGAGCTCCCAGCCTCCTTTAGAGGACTACTTCAGGTACATTTCAAGAGCTGCCACCTGTAATATACATTTTCATCTAGTAGCAAAATCACCTATAAATCCATTGCTTGCAGGCATACAGTTTATACTGTTATATTTTGTTCTTTCTTTGTAAGCTGTTGTTGGATACGGACCCGAGAAAGCGACCATCTGCCAGAGAGCTTTGCAAGCACGCGGCCTTAAGGGAGGAGAGGACTGGGAGGTTGGCTGCTCAGCTGCGCAGAGAGCTCAATGTAGAGAAGTTTAGGACAGCCATGCTTGAAAAGTAAGCTGCAGCCACGCTTTTGTCTCCATGGCGCAGTATTTCACGTTGTTAGGCATTAAAAATGTATTCTTTATTATATTATACTAGAAAGTGAAAAGTGTGATAACAAGTCCAGGACCATCTTTACTCATTTTTGCATATGAATAATTTCACAAGACCCCTAAATGGTGTGTTGCAGTAATTATGAAACATGTTTACAGTCTTGATGTCTCATTCAGTGATGCATTTTTTAATTCATGGGTAAGTATAAGCTGTATAAAGGGGCCATTTTATTTTTTATTTCCCTGAGGCTCTGAATTACATGAATATGACCAGCAGGTGGTGCAATTTCACATTTAATTAAAAAACAACTTGATGACACCTGTATAACTCTGAACTGTCTTATACTTTTAATCTAATTTAAGCTTTGATGAAGTTATTACAATGATCATGTAACAGGTATAAATCTGAATGTTTTTATATCCACTACAGAGAGCTCCAGGAGGCTCGTCAAGCAGCGTTGTCACCCAAACAGGGCCTCCCTCTCGGGCTGAAACCTGCTAAGATGGGGCCTCTGGCCAAATCAGGAAGGAGACTCGTTGGCAGGAACACAGCGCGATCAGTCACCTATGATTTCCACGGATAATTGTGACTGATGGTATAATGGGGGACCGACTTGTGTATGCCAGAATACTTCTGAAAATGACAACATGGTTTGTGGGGCTTCATAGGACTCATGTAACTGAAAGACTGGGGCAGCACTTGGTCTAAGGGATCATTTCAACATCTCATCACTGCTGCAGAGCATTTCCTCTGACCAGTCAAAGTTTTGTTTTATTTTCTTTTTTAATTGTAAATAAACATTTTAAGAATTTTATCAGGTGGGTTTAGTTTCTAATTTGAATCTCTGCATGTCTTTTAACGTGTGTTGCTGTGTAATGGAAAAAGTACTTATATTAAAAAAAAAAGAAATGCTGTTTGCCAAAGCAGGTACTTTCCAGCGCAGTGTTCTTCTTATCTACTGCTGCAGTGAACCATGTACTGTGATTAGGGGTAAGACATTACACTGTAATGTTCGTGATTATTATTTTAACTTGGATAATATTCATGCATAATTTGAAGTAATTCCAAGTTGTATATCAAACGTTCAAAACCTAGTTTCATGACGTAAACGGTGAAGCTGTAACTAGAGGAAGTCCTGGGAATACCAGTCATTTGCATACAGTACACCGTAGATAAATACAGGAAGAAAATCAATATATCATATGTTCTTTCATCAGACCCACTCTCTCTAGTGGTATTTGTATTGTATAAGTTGTTTTATCATTATGTAGACTCGGACTCCCCGCCATTAAAGTCTTGTGTATGAGATTTCCGACGGCTGTGAACGCGTCACGGTGCATCTATAGGGCTTACCCTCCATCTCAGACAGACAGATCCTCGCAATCTGCTGTTGTTTAGCTGCTAATTGCTCGTTAATTTGTGGTGCATTACTTACCAGTATCTTGTGGTTGTATGGCGTGAAGGACCTTCGTACAAGGCACAAGGAACTAATGTGAGTAATAAAAGAAAGATTTGTTTTGTTTGTTTTTATCCAACTTTTAACATGAGTTCATTAAGCTAACGTGTGATGTCAACACCAAAATGTTCGCGTTAGCTTATCTTGTGGTCTAGCTCTACCCCGTAAACTGTCAAGTGTCAGTAGGGTTTATCGTTCCGCTGTTGTTGTTGTCAGTGTGAAGTTATGTGGATTTTCTTTTACTCTTTCCTTTGAAACACTTTTAGCGGTCTGGTATTTCATCACTTCTACAATGAGTGACCCAAACTGGTGACGTTCTTCGTTGTTGTTGTTGTTGTTGTTGTGGTGTTAAAGGCCAAGTGTGTTAATCGATGGATGACCCGTGGAGTGTGACCAGTGAGCAGAACACCGCTCTGGTCATTTTGGCCTTTCTTCAGTCGGACTGTAGAAATTCCGACTACAGGGATGAGCTCGTCTCTCTGGGTAAGGATTTAAATTACACCCGGGACATCAACTGCAATGGCCGCTTCATGGACGACGGTGATCTAGAGACGGATGGTCACTCGCCCAGCTCAGTCTTTCTGAACGACATCCTGCCTGTAGTGGAGCTGCAACGGCCAAGTGAGTAACTGAAACTAACTGTGACAAACTCGCTTCCCCAGATCAGCTGTTTGTTTATCTCAGTATATGGCTCATAGTTCTCGGTCTAAATCCCTATAAATTCACCTTTCATTCTTTTGCTTGATGAATCAACTGTAAATAATCATGTACATTGTATAAGATAGTGCCAAAGTCTGAACTTAAACACACCTGTACAGTACTGTTGAAGTTACTTATCCTACTTCTTCCAGTGTCCTGTAGCGAAAACACTGGGAGTGCACAACATTCTGCCAAGGCTGCTTGGTTTCACACATCACCACCGAAATCCAATGATTTCTTCCGTGGGCCATAACCTACATTGTCATAAAATGACATCAAAAGCCTTCCTTTACTTTTTTGACTTATGTTGCACCAAAACAGACAAAAAACAAAAACTACTGCAGCCCAAAATGGTAACTTATGCAAAGGCTGCTCAGTTTAACCCAGAGTCAGTACTCTTTCTTATCAAAAGGTTTTTTTTTTTTTTTTTTTTCTAAATCTTGAATTATTTGGTAAATCACCAATTCTTTCTTCCTGTATGGCGTGTGTGTGTATGTATGTATGTCTATATGTATGTATGTGTATATATATATATATATATATATATATATATATATATTTGTCTGTGAGTGTGTGTGTGTATATATATGTGTGTGTGTGTGTGTGTGTGTGTGTGTGTGTATATATATATATATATATATATATATATATATATATATACATATATACATATATATATATATGTATGTGTGTGTGTGTGTGTATGTATATGTATACACATATTCACAGGGTTTAATCCAAATCTGTCCCTCACTTTTACAATTTTGCTGCTTAAAGTAATACTAATGAATGCTTGGCTAAAATCATTTTTATTTATCATTTTTAAGTTTGTTGCATTTCACCTTTTTAGATGAGGCATCTGTAGTTCCAGTGTACCTGACGCATTTACTGTTTCTGTACAATGACAATAAAGGCTTTCGATTCTATTCTAAATATGTACATAGATACATGTTTAGCCTTATAATGGTACTGCAGGGGTCAGCTATTTAATCACAGCTCTGGCTTTCGTGTTTGGGTTCTTTCCAGTCACAATAATACATTACTTAAAGTGAAAGCAGGAAATAGTGACTACATTTCTTGTTTAGTTCTCCCTGCTAAGTATTGTATTGACCTTTTTCTTGTAGGAAACCATGAAGCTGCAGAAAGCCTTCATCAGGTTGCAGAAGGACTGAGAGAAATTGCAGCCCAGATTGAACAAAACATTGTGGCTCAAGCTACAAGGAACCTGAGACATAATATATCAACCACCCCTACTGAGGTGAGTGTGTTGTGAGAAATTATGAGCTGTTGATTACATAATATAATAATTTCAATAATTGTAATAACTTGTGGTATTAGCAAAGTATTGTCTCCCATTTGTTAACCCAAATATTTGACACATTGTCAGTGTTAAGTCAAGTTTATCCAGTTTATAGTAACACTGTATCTCCTTCGAACTGTTTGTCTAAATAATAGCACCAAAACATTGTGGGGAATCTTGAGTGATTAATTTCAGACTGTTGTTATATGTTGGTATTTCCAGCAGTGGAAAAATCACCTGGAGGTGGAGGTAGAGCGGGTGATGAGGCAGGGCGTGGGACTGGAGCATCTACCACAAGAGAGAGTGTTCATAGCTCTCACTCTCACCCTGGTGAGGGGAGTGTGTGAGCAGGTCCCAGGGTTGTTGAGAAACCTCTTCAATGCTGCACTGCAGTACATCAACCCTATAACTGCCAGGTGACCTTTGAGCTGCAGGATGAAAGGGGAAAATAAAACTGTATCTTTTCTTTTTGTACTTGAAATTTATTTTTTGCATTCCATTATTTTGATTTATTTCCGCAATACCACTTAAATAAATACACAGTATTACTCCTGGGATTTTAGTTTTCTTTCAGTCTGAAAATGATAGTCCATTAATGTAATTGAAACATTTAAATAACACTGTAGCATTAATAATACCACATCCATAATGGTATAACTGTTCCCAGTTCAAATTATGTAGTGTAGTATAGTCAAGGTGCCGTTATCAGGGGCTTTTCAGTTCATGCTGCCATGCACTTTTATCAGTTTCCCTTTTAAAGCAAGCATCGTTGAAATTGATTGACACAATTATGTAAAACTGAGAAATCCCTTGAAACCAAATGTTTCACAGATGTGTTTCAATGCCATGTTCAACAACCATACATACGTTTTCATGGTGTTAACTCACAATGACACTGTCACCTTATGTATTATTTAGACGACTACAAAACTAAGACGCATGACTTTCTAGCAAATGTTTGACAGAAATAACACAGGTGGTCAAAATGTTCCTAATAAACTTTGTTTCATTTTACTTTACACAATATTCTCTGTAAACATAAATGTTTGGGAGCTGTTTTGATTGATTAAAACAGAGTGGACTGCGATTAGTCTTTATCTTACCCACCAGAACACAGATGCATTCATTTGTCATTGAAAAGCCCTGGTGTTGCACAGGGTGAAAAGCTGACAAGACACCTGCCAAAAAGGGATTTTCTTTTGAATGGGGAAGTAAATTCAACCATGAAATACACATTCATTTAAGGAAGGAGTGAATTCATAAGCTTTGGGTGCATTTCCTGCTTCTCTCCTTAAGGGATCTCTTGAGCCGTGACCCACAGTTTATTATTCAATCAAAACTAAGTCTAATACCTTCACATAAATCGAATTAAGTGGGCAATGCAACAGCAGACTTGTATTTTAGGACATATTCAAAATATTTGGGCAAAATCTTTAATGTTTCAATTCACACACACAAAAAATACATATTGCATGTAGAGTGAAATCCTTTGTGCAACATGGAAAACTGGAACAAACTAAATGTAACCAAATATGCTCGTTGTAGCATTCAGATAAAAATCAAAATACAAATTTTTACCTTTCACACATATATTTGGTTTATTTACCAGGGAAGGTGCCAGAGTAACTCATTACAATTAAAGAGAACATAAATATAGATGGATGCCCTTTGCTGCAAAAGTAGAACAGGAAGACCCACATTCGCACAGCAATGTTAAATGAGAACTTAGGTTTCAGACACACACACACACACACGAACGAGGGTGAGGGGAAACAGACAGGATAGGGACAATGGTCACACTTTCCAATCCAAGTGACAAAAGACTGAAGTCTGAAAAACCTTACATTAAGAATGGCAGATAATGATAAAGAAACAGTTGGAAATGCCAAAAGACAGAAAATAAGGATAGCAGGTCAGTGAAGCAGCAAGTTGATTAGTGTAAGGGGAAACCTTGGAAAAATCACAATTTAAAAAATCTGCCCTGATTGATAAATCCAATATAATTTGTGTGTCCCACAGTGTGTCTCCTGTTAGAATTATTTCTCTGCATCATTTCATAATTAGCATTTTTCTACTTCCTCCTGTAGCGTAGGATACTGTATACTATTACAGCGGTGAGGACCACTAGTGCAGCACCCCCATAAAGCAGAACTGGGAGCTCTGATGGTGGCTCTGGCTGGACTGGAGGCTCCGGCTGGACTGGAGGCTCCTCAGCTGGTGTTTCTGCAGGAGTCTCAGCAGCCTCTGAGAGCAGGGCTGCAGCCACAGGGGCCACAGCTGGTTCTGCCACAGTTTCTGGCAGTGGCACTGCAACTGGCTCTGGCTCCTTTTCTGTTTCAGAAGCTGGTTCTGATGCAACTTCAGGCCCAGTTGGTGCTGTAGGGGTTGCAGTGGCTAAAGATGAAGGTGCCACCTCAGTAGGCACTGGTGCAGTAGTAGCAGCTGGTTCAGGCTCAGGTTCAGGCTCTGGTACTTCAGCAGGAACAGGTAAAAGCTCAGCAGGTTCTGGTTCAACAGCAGGGGCAGCTTCTGAGGCCAGGGGAGGCAGCTCTGGTTCTGAGTAAAAGGGGGAAGATTCTGCTGACAAGCTTACAGGTGTGTCTATTACAACTGGCTCCTCTAATGAAATCAAAGTGCCTGGGGCAGTGAAGTCTCCCTGGACTGAAATGGACACAGGAGGGGTCCGGTCCCCGAATTCCTCCCTGAGCTCGGCCAGCTCGCTCTCTGTGCCTAAAACACTCATCATGCTCTCATCTATTGCTCCAACTTCACCGCCTTCCTCCAGCAGCTCAGCTTCCTCACGCTCTACATGGACAATGTCCGAGTTTGAGGAGTTGTTTTCGCTGCGTTCCTCAACAAGAGCCACACCCTCATTGCTGTCCAGGCTCTTGACGTCTTCAGGGTCCATCGCACTAACCTGTGCCCAAGACTCGTGTCCGGCCAGAGACACGGGTAAGCTTTCTGTCTGCCAGGAGCTGAGCTCACTGCCGTTATCTCCGGCGCAGAGGAGAGACGACGGGGGGCTGAGCTGGCCGGGATGTTGCTCCGCCGAGAGGATGTAAATGTCGTTATTGTCTTCAGCAATGGTCACACCTCGCTCCTCGTCAGACCCAACTTTGTATATTTCACTCTGTGGTAGACAGACAGGAACAGAGTCAGGATTTTGTGAACTAGGTGAGCTTAGGATACTGTACATCTCTGCTCCAACACCGGGTGAAGCATCTCTAATGACGTCCTATTATGTAACAGGCTTGAGTAACTGAAGGAGGTCAACATGATTATCGAAAGCATTTTTAAGTAGAGAAAGCACTCTGAGTGCAAACATTGTCAACACATGACCTTATTTCAAAAGGTAAACATATTTTGTGCCAAATTGTTTGTCATCAATCCAGTGTTTCAAATATTTGAGTCAGAACTGCACACATGTGAGAAAAATGATCCAAGTATGAATGATTCTTCATCTCCGCTGCACTAAAATAATGGAGTCCATCTGGTGACAGCTGAGGTATTTCCGTCTGAGGGCCTGAGTGCCTGAGTGCCAGACAAGACACGGAACCACCACATTCCTGTATGCGCCTGAGCAGGTGCCTTACTTAAAATCGTATTTTCCTCTAAATGGGAACACAATTTACAAGATTAATGTGATGTTCTATTGAAGAAGACTTAATGTCCACCAATATTAGAAATTATTTGTGAAGTGGGCTAATATTCCCAGATACTTCAACTACTACTACATTCAAACAGACTTCTTTTTGGAACCAGTGGCGTCACCACCTAATGGTAATTCAACATATTTTCAGGAAGACCCTCGAGGACTACGTGCCTTTTTAAACATGGTATGTGCATGTCATGTAGGTGCGACTTGAACAGAAAACAATTGAATGCAGCGGGCAGTGAGGTATTCATCTGCTTTCTAAAAGGTCATTTAGTTCTTAACTGCTAATTTGCAACTCCTGAGGCAGCATATATAAAATAATTAACCTATGATGGTAGGGTTATTTTTCCTCACAAGGACACTCACAGTGTCATGCAAAGCATCCTGGGAGGCACAAGAGAGATTAAATGAAAACATCAGCATCATTCGTCATCATTATCCAACATTCGCTTCCTCAATAAGCTGATTTAGATGCGTTTCACAATAAAAAGATTACTTCCAGGACAACAGTGAATATTTCACTTGTGTCTCAACACTGACTGTATTTTCCTAACTGTAGAGCACAGTTAAATCTAAAAAAAAGGTACAAAATTAGAGACACTAATAATGATAAAACTTACCGACTTATAAACTTACAATAACCAACGAACAAAAACACACACCTGAGACGTTCCACACCGAGTCGTTTATATGTAGCATAGTTATTATGCAGCCAGTGCAACGGTTTGGTTTGAGTGAACAAAGAAAAAGAATCATAAAAGTTTAAAACACACATTATGACCAGTGGCAGCAGTTTTATCACAGAAAATACGTTCCCATTGTAAAACATGAGGCTGTTAAGCCTGAAAAACGCTGCCCCATGTCAGGAACGAATGAGGGAAAGGCCAGACACGGCTATAACTGTGAACTGTGTGAAACTAGCCAGCAGGACTGTGGATAACAGGAGAGGGGGAGAGGCTTATTATTTTTAACGGCTTAACACTCCAATCAAATGAGCTCTCTGCAGATTTTTACACACTGTTGTGCCTTGTGTCACCTGGGTGTATTAAACCTTTAAAAGACACAGAATGTCGCCTTTCTTTTCTTGAATTCACACGAGCAAGAGGCCTGTGAGCTTTATCTAGCAGAGGCCGTTCTTTCTCACAGACACAGACAACCGAGCATACATGCAACTGAAAATAGTCCCACATTTACTTTATTATGGCTGCAGCATTTGGGGGTGACATGTTATGTGTTCGGTGGAAAACTTTGCACAAAGAGTTAGCAGTCATGAGGGAATTCTTGTAAAGGTAGCTCAGAAGAGATTATGTGCACGTTTCCATGCTCAATTGTTTTCCTACTGCAGACGTTCTTGTTCTTTTCAAACTGGAGCAGCCACAAAGTTCCTCCTCACAGATGGAGGAGTCTTAACCCTCATGTTTCGTTTGGTGTCCTGAGACTCTCAGGATTCCTTTAACAATTCAAAAACTATACATATCATTGTTAAACTGTCTTGATTCTTCATGACTTTTTTTTGCTTAAAAACACAAATGGAACTGATAATGCATCAGAGACTCACACATTACTTCTGTTGTATAAGGTATAACCTTGTTAAATACAGCTTGTTTTTTTCTGTGAAGGACAATATTCAAACTAAAATGAATATATTTAGACATTAAACATAACGTACACAGATGTTCCTTCATGTAACATTAACCTTACATGTTGTCATGACAGTGCTTTGCACTGATTTGCCTAATTTTGCTGCAACTATGGTTATTTTCATAATTTATTAACCAGTTAATTTTCTTCCTTGGAGTCAGAAAATAGGTTAGTAAAAATCAGACAATATTCATATTTACAAACATATCTACAAGTTTCTGATTTATTAATTGTCGCCAGTTTGTGGCAAAAGAATAACGTTGCACTATATTGTTTCTTCCTGGAATATGTCCTGGAAATGGACATGGGAGATTTTTTTGAAAGTGTGCTAAAGCAGACACTAAACTTACTTAACTGTCGGTGTCAAAAAATAAAGTGATCCATTCACAGAGATGGCAGAGAGAGCAGAGTGTATCAGTGTGATCTAACAGCGGTAGGTAAGACCATTTGGAAGTGATTTATGTCCCGTTTTGCACTGATCCATAACCCCTGCATTTGACAAGGTTAACTCACATCAATCACTTCCTCTGCTCTCGTAAGCCACTTTTTCTCTGTGCTCAAAAAAATAAAAGGATCTGGTTTCTTGTACTCATGAGACATGGCGAGCCTTCCTCTGTCAAGGGAGGGAGCAAACTTTGGGCCGGTAAAAAATAGTAAAATTCCGAGACACTCAAATATTTGACTGCACACTCAATCACTGGGAAAATCACTTTTTTGTGATAATCAATCACTGCATCGCTGGATGTGATCGTGTTTAAAGCTGCAAACTCCCCCCACAAGTCCTCCAACCCTCCTGTCTACCTTCTTTACATTAGACCAAAATGTCACCGTCTTAACCATTTAATGTCTAACTTAAAACTCAACCACTATTTACAGCTCCTTCCTAATTTGAAGTAAAAGTCGTCAAATAGAATGTTGCCATTGTTTTTGTGGCACACACCTCAAACCAGAAGTTACATTGTGCCAATGAAGGCAACGCAGACGTGCTCAGGCTTTAACAGACGTGCCACTCACCCTGTCGTAAATTGTTCTGCTATCTCAAAATAATCTCAGAGACATTATTTGAAGATTGAAATAAGTAATAGAAACATGTACACACACACACACACACACAAACACACACATTGTTGGACAGCTTTTTTAGTGAGGACACTAGTAAACATAGTTTATTCGCTCACCCTTAACCCGACCTTAACCTAAACCCAATTATAACCCTAAAACCAGGTCTTGACCCTCAGAAAGCCCTTTAAAGTTGTGAGGACCAGACAAAAATGTCTTCACAATGTCAAAATGTCCTCACAATCTATCACACACATGTAGATGCACAGATACACATTTCTTTTAAAGGGGCACTCATCCCACTCTGTTCTTGATGGATCTTCTTCTTTATTAATAGTAAAAAAAAACTTTCATCACAACATACACTCGTCTCTACTTTGTCTTATTCTATACCAACATTTTAGATATACTTTATTCATTTGCAAAGAATATTCAAAGAAACAGAAAGAGATCTCTACAAAGGGATTGAAATTTGAGAGTGGCCACGACCCGAAGATGAGGATTTAAACTGACTTTGAAGTCATGCATATTGCTGTAGGTTTATTTTCCATATAGTAAAATGAAGAATAGAGTGACTGTGAGTTGTTATCTGTTTTTACGGTTGTGTTGCATGTAATAGTGTAGACATTTGTCCCAGGTGAACCTTGCCTCTCACCCAATGTGTACTAGATGTCCTCCTCTGTCGTGGGATTACAAGGGAAAATCTAGAAGAAGATCTCTCTAGACCTATCTATCTATGTAAAATTGATTACATTTATGTCTGGATGTACTTTTGAGGTGGTGACGTGTGGATGATTTGTCACTGATTAAAGCTTGTGGCTGTTCCTGGGTTTCTAAAATTGATGAGATGATTGTCAGTCACCCAAAAAGGTTTCTATGCTTTGCTCTTTTATTTCTTTTGTTTGAGAAACTGTCTGCTGTCCAAAGTAAAGCGTGACTTCTTAACCGTTGTGTCAGAAGATCACTCTTCCTAGCTTTTTCTCTCTCGACATCAGCCTCCCAGATTCAGGCCTCATGCTTTGAGCCCAATGTTCCTTTGAACATGGTTTTCCCAGTGTAAGATGAAATGTAACGTGTCTTGTGAAGAAACAACATGAATGAGCCTTTCACATGCCATGCGACAGCAGTAGGATGTCTGATTCTGTTTTAACACTCCATATGGTACCGCAGCTCATCGACATACAGTGCCCAGCTGCCTGCGACACATTTACTGGCACAGTCTGCAGAATCAGTGGCCATTTTAACCAATCTGTCTGCTGCCATAAGGACAAAGATTTTGAGTAATTGGCCCAGAAGACGTATAAGACACATGACTAGATGTAATCTAATATGACAGCTATGCATCAATGTGCTCACATTTATTTGTAAGTTGTACAGTTGCTAACAATCTCTATTTATGATATAATATTATGTAAACAGGCCTGTAATGTTGTATTAGTTTTCCATTGCACTAATTTATACTCTTGCCTTCACACTTCAGTGTTAGCCTGTTATAAATGACTCATAATTTACTAATCATTTCTGCAAAAATTCTTTTTGATTACAACTATTGCTGCTTTTGCGACTAAATAAAAAGAGTGACATGTGCCTCAGGCACTTTAATAATTTACTTTCTGTAAATGTCTGTCATTGGCTGTGCTCAGCTTTAATTTGTGTTTACTTAAATTCCTCAGCGATCCACTCAACCAGTTTGTCTCCATGGCTGCAATAAATAATCTGCAAACACATTTTTTTCCAAGGCTCTAATCTGTTTCAGTGATAAAGTACTTTTCAAGGCAGTTTTCTAATGCAGTGTATCTTTCAAAGACGTTTGAAGACACCAAGGCCACACAGCGAGGCCAGTGTTGTGTTGTGTTGATGATCTGTTAGATAGACATGGCATAGCCAAAGCAAAACTTTGTGTTGTTGGCCCTCTGTCACACCTTTACACACCTCTCTCATCTTGTCCTATTGTTGGCTGAGAATATGAGAATGAATTTTCTCTGAGAGAAGACACACAAACTGAGACAAAGGCTTCCGACTAGACCAATGATGTCTTCTTGGTGTGTTGTATAGCTATCTGAGAGAATCATCTTAAATGTCAAACCAGAGGGTCTTACTGTGTAACATGCACATGTTTATCAGCAGAAGGCAGATTGTTTTTTTTTCTTTTGTTTTTTTTGTTTTTGCCAAAATCACCAAGAATGTTGGGTAAATGTTTGATCTCTGCAGGCACATGGCGGCTGTGCTCACAGGACGCTTATTAGAGCTGGAATTTTTCTTCCATCTGATTTATATCAGGTGCAAGGCTGTAGATGGGTAATTTGGCTGATAGAAGCATTTTATTACAGAGCTGTGGTTGTGTTGGAAATGATAGGCTTGCATTACAGAATCATAAATGAGTTACCCCTGTTGTCTACAGCTTTGAGAGTGATTCCCTCATTCCACTTCCCAGTCACTGCAGACATCCCTCACCTGCAAACAAAGTCAAATGAGTGTTTGACTTACTTACTAAATGCTAAACTTACTATGTAAGTAAAAGTACCGACTTTGTCCTGAAAAACTCTGACGTGAGTGACAGTTTGAAATAGTTTACCACGCAGTTCATTGGAGTGTTCACTTTAATTTCATGATAAGTCAGTACGTTTACATACACAGTTTAATCGAGCTAAAGCTGCAGTCTGAGTAAGACAGAGAACTTGCACGCAGAGGAGAACATCGATTTATTGCCTGTGTACGCCTGACTGGCTAGTGCACATTGAATCACTTTCCTGTTTTCCTCTTTACGTAGCAGAAAAAAAACCTCAAACGGCAAGATGGACGGTCAGATCTTTTCTGTGGTTCTGTATGTTTCATACCTTCTGTGAGACAAATTAGATCAAGCATGGCTCTAGTGGTTGCTGCGTTGTCCGAAGAAAGGCGACGCCGGCGCCTTTTGTTTATAAGCTTTCACTTCATAAATGAAAAATGCATGCTTTGGTCAGTTAGTTTGTTCAGTAGAGACTTAGCAGCACAGGATAGCAGACTGTGTTAAAGCGCAAACGCCGGCGCAGCTTATACGTCGTCGCCTTCTACTTCCGGGAAATTTTGGTGCATGTGCAGAACACCAAGTCCAACTCCAGTCTGACTTAGCGTTTACATGCAGGAGTAATCGGACTATGAATCGCATTGTCCAGGTATGTTAGTCCGACTAAGACAAGCTCGAATTCAGTCTTAGTCCAGCTAAAATCTGACATTCATGTAAATGCACTAATACCAGTAGCCAACAAACTGGCTAAATGGACGTTCATGGCAACAAAGCATCTGTAACACAGCGTGTGAAAATATTGTAGGTTCTATATGTTGATTTCAAAGCTCCTAACAACATCAGCTGCTTCATCCTATAGCCAAACAACAAATCTGAGGACTCAACTGTC
>NW_025321381.1:0-10374 GCF_019176455.1 Solea senegalensis
ATTCGCAGCAATGGTATTTGAACTAACTCCTCCTAGACTTTTCGTGCGATCACCTTCAAACTTGGTGAGGTCCCTGTGGACCAGTTGAGGAGCTCACGGTATCAAAAGTTTTTTCAAATGTCGCATGGCGCACGAGATAGGAGGCGGCAAAGTCTGTGATGATTCTGATGTTTCGCATCAGAAAAACAAAACTCATATAACTTTGCGATGGAAGGTCCGATCCGAACCAAACTTGCTACCATTGATGATGGGCCATGGCTAAAGACGTCTATGAAAAAACGGTGAAGTTTGAAAACAGCGCCACCTTGTGGTGAAAGAAAATACACCAAAAAAAAGTTTTTTTACGATTTCGGGAATAACTTTTACACAGATAATCGTACCGCACTCAAAATTGGTGACAACAGTCAAAACACATGGTAGATGATGCGTGATCAATATGGCGACAAATCGTTTAACGGTGTTGCCATGGCAACGACGCAAAGTCGGATTTTTGGGACAAAAAATCAAACTGCTACAACTTCGCAAATCCTGGTCCGATCTGAACCAAACTTGCTAGGATTGATGATAGTCCGGCCCTAAAGACGTCTATATGAAAATATTCAATTTCGAAAACAGCGCCCCCTGGTGACAGCAGACAATATGACAGCTGGTATTTCAATTATCTCCTCCTAGAGCTTTTGTGCGATCACCTTCAAACTTGGTGAGATCAATGTGGACGAGTTGAGCATCAAAAGTTATCAAAAGCTTTTTAAAATATTGTATGGCGTAGGAGATAGGGGGCGCCAAAGTTGGAGATAATAATAATTTTTCACAACAGACAATGAAACTCTTATAACTTTTCGATGGAAGGTCTGATCCCAACCAAACTTGTTATAGTTGATGATGGTTAGTTCCTGAAGACGACTGTGTTGCTGAAACGGTACATTTTGAAAACAGCGCCTCCTGGTGGTGGTAGAAAATTCTAAAAAAACAAACTGTTACAACTTTGCCAATCCTGGTCCGATCTGAACCAAAGTTGCTGGGATTGATGATAGTCCGGCCCTGAACACGTCTATATGAAAATATTAATTTTCAAATACCGCGCCCCCTGGTGACATCAGACAGAATTACATTTATAGTTTTTGATGCTGCTCCAACAGGGATTGTTGTATCCACTTGAAACTTAGTATGTGGGACCCCAGCCCCTTCCTCAACATGTCCGTAAAAGGTCACCTCCCTCCAGGAAGTGGAACGCCCGAAACAGGAAGTAAAGTCTTACATTGTCCGATTGACACGAAACTAGATATGTGAGTTACGGGACCTTCCCTGAACATGTTTCCGGAGACGAACAGAAAGTTGGCCATTTTAAACAGGAAGTGCCCTCTAACTTTGCCGTACGTTGTCCGATTTGCACGAAACCCTATATGTGAGTTAAGGGACCTGTCCTGAGCATGTCTGCAAAAGATGACCTCCCAACAGGAAGTGGAATGCCCGAAACAGGAAGTAAACTCTAAGATTGTCCGATCTGCACAAAACTTGATATGTAAGACAAGGGAACTTCCCTGAACACGTTTACGGACGCGCATTTGACCGCACAGGAAGTCGGCCATTTTAAACACGAAGTGCCCTATAACTTTGCCATACGTTGCCGATCCCCCCCGAAATTTGGATCGACATGTGCGGGGACGCCACTGATAATAACTAGTACTAAAAATAACTAGTACTGAAAATAACTAGTACCGCGCGCGGTGAATGAACGGGTGAGAGCGCGAGGCGCGCGGGGAGCCGTGGCACACGGCGACTCGCGCAGGTCGGCTCGAACCCGTTCAGAACCGCGCGCGGTACTAGTTATTTTTTTATTCTTATTATTCCCCCAAATGAATTGCCTTTTTGAGGCCTTTCCCATACCCCAAAACTCACAGATTTTTGTGACCGCATCAATCGTGGTGTAAATTTACGTCTGAAAAAGGTTCGGGGAATGTGTGTCAAAAATTTAATGTGGGAGGGGCCAAAACGTGCGAAGCGACCTGTCAAAATTCACCATGAACAACACAATTATCGCACATGCACGAAAATCGGTACACATGTGTAGAAGGTCGGGATGAAGAAAAAATTACATTATGACCATGATCCAAACCCAACAGGAAGTCCGCCATCTTGGGTTGATTGGCCATTTTTTGGCGATTTTGGCGAATTCGCAGCAATGGTATTTGAACTAACTCCTCCTAGAGTTTTCGTGCGATCACCTTCAAACTTGGTGAGGTCCCTGTGGACCAGTTGAAGAGCTCACGGTATCAAAAGTGTTTTCAAATGTCACATGGCGCGCGAGATAGGGGGCGGCAAAGTTCGTGATGATTCTGATGTTTCGCATCAGAAAAACAAAACTCTTATAACTTTGCTATGGAAGGTCCGATCCGAACCAAACTTGCTACCATTGATGATGGGCCATGGCTGAAGACGTCTATGAAAAAACGGTGAAGTTTGAAAACAGCGCCTCCTTGTGGTGAAAGAAAATACACAAAAAAAAAGTTTTTTTACGATTTCGGGAATAACTTTTACACAGATAATCGTACCGCACTAAAAATTGGTGACAACAGTCAAAACACATGGTAGATGATGCGTGACCAATATGACGACAAATCGTTTAACGGTGTTGCCATGGCAACGACGCAAAGTCGGATTTTTGGGACAAAAAATCAAACTGCTACAACTTCGCGAATCCTGGTCCGATCTGAACCAAACTTGCTAGGATTGATGACAGTCCGGCCCTAAAGACGTCTATATGAAAATATTCAATTTCGAAAACAGCGCCCCCTGGTGACAGCAGACAGTATGACAGCTTGTATTTCAATTATCTCCTCCTAGAGCTTTTGTGCGATCACCTTCAAACTTGGTGAGATCAATGTGGACGAGTTGAGCATCAAAAGTTATCAAAAGCTTTTTAAAATATTGTATGGCGTACGAGATAGGGGGCGCCAAAGTTGGAGATAATAATATTTTTTCACAACAGACAATGAAACTCTTATAACTTTGCGACGGAAGGTCTGATCCCAACCAAACTTGCTATAGTTGATGATGGTTAGTTCCTGAAGACGACTGTGTTGCTGAAACGGTACATTTTGAAAACAGCGCCTCCTGGTGGTGGTAGAAAATTCTAAAAAAAACAAACTGTTACAACTTTGCCAATCCTGGTCCGATCTGAACCAAACTTGCAAGGATTGATGACAGTCCGGCCCTGAACACGTCTATATGAAAATATTAATTTTCAAATACAGCGCCCCCTGGTGACAGCCGACAGAATTACATTTATAGTTTTTGATGCTGCTCCAACAGGGATTGTTGTATCCACTTGAAACTTAGTATGTGGGACCCCAGACCCTTCCTCAACATGTCCGTAAAAGGTCACCTCCCTACAGGAAGTGGAACGCACGAAACAGGAAGTAAAGTCTTACATTGTCCGATTGACACAAAACTAGATATGTAAGTTACGGGACCTTCCCTGAACATGTTTACGGAGACGAACAGGAAGTCGGCCATTTTAAACAGGAAGTGCCCTCTAACTTTGCAGTACATTGTCCGATCTGCACAAAACCTTATATTTGACACCAGCAACCTGTCCTGAGCATGTCTGTAAAAGGTCACCTCCCTACAGGAAGTGGAACGCCCGAAACAGGAAGTAAAGTCTTGCATTGTCCGATTGACACAAAACTAGATATGTGAGTTACGGGACTTTCCCTGAACATGTTTCCAGAGACGAACAGGAAGTTGGCCATTTTAAACAGGAAGTGCCCGCTAACTTTGCCGTACGTTGTCCAATTTGCATGAAACCTTATATGTCACACCAGGGACCTGTCCTGAGCATGTCTGCAAAAGATGACCTCCCAACAGGAAGTGGAATGCCCGAAACAGGAAGTCAACTCTAAGATTGTCCGATCTGCACAAAACTTGATATGTAAGACAAGGGAACTTCCC
The DNA here is from genome assembly GCF_019176455.1 of Solea senegalensis. Lineage (NCBI taxonomy): Eukaryota > Metazoa > Chordata > Actinopteri > Pleuronectiformes > Soleidae > Solea > Solea senegalensis. The sequence continues at coordinate 3,952 of NW_025321381.1, forward strand.
TGAACACGTTTACGGACCCGCACTTGACTGAACAGGAAGTCTGCCATTTTAAACAGGAAGTGCCCTATAACTTTGCCATACGTCGCCTGATCCCCCTCAAAATTTGGAACGACATGCGCGGGGACGCCGCTGAAAATAACTAGTACTGAAAATAACTAGTACTGAAAATAACTAGTACTGAAAATAACTAGTACCGCGCGCGGTGAATGAACGGGTGAGAGCGCGAGGCGCGCGGGGAGCCGTGGCACACGGCGACTCGCGCGGGTCGGTTCGAACCCGTTCAGAACCGCGCGCGGTACTAGTTATTTTTAGGGTTCGAGCAACAAGGTTGCAAGAACCCTATTGAAACTGGAAGGATTATTAGGGTTCGAGCAACAAGGTTGCAAGAACCCTCTTGAAACTGGAAGGATTATTAGGGTTCGAGCAACAAGGTTGCAAGAACCCTCTTGAAACTGGAAGGATTATTATTAGGGTTCGAGCAACTTGGTTGCAAGAACCCTATTGAAACTGTAAAGATTATTCTTCTTCTTCTTCTTCTTCTTCCTCTTCACCAAAGTAAATCGCGTTTTAGAGAACCTGAACATGCCCCAAAACTCACCAATTTTTGCAAGCGCATCAGACCTGGTGTAAATTTACGTTTATTACTGTTTCGGGGAATGTGCGTTAAAAAATGAAAGTGGGCGGGGCAAATAACTGCTCCACCCCCTAAAACTTGTGGGCCTGAGGAGCACGTTTAATGTACATGCACTAAACTTGGTACACGCGTTCTTTAGGTCGGGATGGTCAAAAAAGTCAGCGTAGCCTATGCTCTAAAACGAACAGGAAAGCCGCCATCTTGGATTGAAAATTCATTTTTAGCCGATTTTGGCCATATCGCACCATCGGTATTTGAACGAACTTGTCCTAGAGCTTACATGGGATCACGTTCAAACTTGGTGAGGTCACTTTGGACAAGTTGAGGATCTAAAGTTGCTAAAACCTTTTTAATAAGTATCATGGCGTACGAGAAAGGGGCCGGCAAAGTTGGTGAAAATTTTTATTTTTCGCCACAGGCAACAAAACTCTTATAACTTTGCGATAGAAGGTCACTTCCCAACCAAATTACCTAGGGTTGATGATGGACCATTGCTGAAGAAGTCTGTGGAAAAACTGTACATTTTTAGCACAGCGCCTCCTTGTGGTAACAGAAAATACAACAAATACACAATTTCGGTAATAACTTTTACATATTTAATCGTATCAAACTCAAAATTTGTGACAACATTTAAAACACATGAAAGATGATGCGTGCTTATTATGATAACAAATGGTTCAACGGTGTTGCCATAGCAACACTGCAAAGTCAGATATTTGTGACAAAAAAACAAACTGCTACAACTTTGCGAAACTGAGTCTAATCTGAACCAAACTTGCTAGGATTGATGATAGTCCTGCCCCGAAGACACCTATATGAAAATATTCACTTACAAAAACAGCGCCCCCTTGTGACAGCAGCCACTATGACACCTGATATTTGAATGAACTTGTCCTAGAGTTTTTGTGCGATCACCTTGAAAATTAGTGAGGTCACTGTGAACAAGTTGCCGAGCATAAGTTACTGAAAGCTTTTTAAAATGTCGCTCGGTGTACGAGATAGGGGGCGCCAAAGTTGGTGTTCATTCATATTTTTCACAACAAAAGGCAAAACTCTTACAACCCGTAAAACTTGTCCTCCTGAGGAGCACGTTGAATGTACATGCACGAAACTTGGTACTCACGCGTTCGTTAGGTCCAGACGGTCAAAAAAGTCAGCGTAGCCGAACCTCTAAAACGAACAGGAAAGCCGCCATTTTGGATTGAAAGTACATTTTTTGCAGATTTTGGCCATTTCGCACCAATGGTATGTGAACGCACTTGTCATAGAGCTTTCATGGGATCACCTTGAAACTTTGTGAGGTCACTGTGAACAAGTTGAGGATCCAAAGGTATCAAAATCTTTTCATTAAGTATCACGGCGAACAAGAAGAAGGTCAGGAAAGTTGGCGAAAATCACGATTCCTCGCAACACACAACAATCTCTTATAACTTTGCCATGGAAGGTCAGATATTAACCAAACAAGTGACAATCGATGATGGGCCCGTGCTAAAGATGTCTATGCAAAAACTGTAAATTTTGAAAACATCGCCTCCTGGTGGTGGCAAACACTAGGAAGTCTGGTATTTCGCAACACACAACAAACTCTTATAACTTTGCGATTGAAGGTCAGATCTTAACCAAACTTGTGATGATCAATGATGGGCTTTTGCTGAAGATGCCTATGCAAAAACTGTAAATTTTGGAAACAGCGCCACCTGGTGGTAACAGAAAGTACAAGTTCACAATTTCCCTTATAACTTTAACAAATTTCCTTGTATCAAACTCAAAATTTGGGAAAACATTCAAAACACATGGTAGATGATGCGTGCCTAATATGATAACAAATTGTTCAACAGTGTTGCCATGACAAAACTGCAAAGTCAGATATTTGCGACAAAAAACAAACAGCTACCACTCTGCGAATACTATTCCAATCTGAATCAAACTTGCTAGGATTGATGATATTTAATTCCTGAAGATGCCTATATGAAAATATTCACTTTCAAAAACAGTGCCCCCTGTTGACGGCAGACAATATGACGTCTGGTATTTCGCTACAACAACAAACTCTTATAACTTTGCGATGGAAGGTCAGATCTTAACCAAACTTGTGACGATCGATGATGGGATCTTGCTGAAGATGCTTATGCAAAAACTGTACATTTTGAAAACAGCGCCTTCTGGTGGTAACAGAAAATACAATTTCACAATTTCCCTTATAACTTTAACAAATTTCATTGTATCATACTCAAAATGAATGAAAACATGTAAAACACATGGTAGATGATGCTTGCTGAATATGATAACAAATCGTTAAATGGTGTTGCCTGGCAAAAATGCAAAGGATTCCCTCAACTGAGTGGTTTGTTCATGCAGTAACCATTGTTCGCCACATGATGGAGGCATTTGCCTACAAATCTATCAAATCTAACATTTACAGTTTCTCATGCTGCTCTAATTGGGATTGTTGTATCCACTTGAAACTTCATACGTGAGACCTCAGACCCGTCCGGAACATGTCTGTAAAGCAGTAATGCCAAAGTCAAATACACGGGGGGCCAAAATAAAAAAAATGGTACAGGTGGAGGATTAAATATTTATTAAAACTTGCAATTACTGCACATATTGAACCAATACCAATACCACAGCCTATATTGCACTCAATCATTAAATTAAATTAAATTAAATTAAATTAAATTAAATTAAATTAAATTAAATTAAATTAAATTAAGCAAAATATAAATAAAATCAGTTGCAATATTTTCTCAAGGCTCTTTCAGTAACAAATTGAAAACGTTTTTCCGTCTTCTTTTTAACAGGTAAACAGCAAAATGTTATTTTCCTTCAAAGCTCAATGGCAAGATAAATGCAAAAATGAAACAGCATGTTACAAAACAAATCAGTGTGCTGCTCTGATCCTCACCAATGTCTGTCTTTTATAATAAAATTAGAAGTTAGTGCAAACTTGAAAAGTGCAAAACAGTTGCATGTTTCATAGTGCCTTCTTAAGTTATATTCTTTCATAACGACACACTGTCTCCACACACAAGACACACAGGCTTTCCTTTTACTTCGGTGAACATTATTCTGCCTCCCACCTGTCTTGAAAACCCTGTTTTCACCGTCTACTTTTCTATTTGTCTATTTGGGGGAGAGGGAGATGAAAAATGACAGCAATGTTTAGTTTTCCACTGTGACTGTGATGCTGTTCATGAAGGATGACACGGGATCGCACTCACAGTGCATCTTGGGATGTGTAGTATTATGGTGCTGAGGGCACATAATAGTGCAAGCCGGTTTTAATAGTAATTAAAAATCATCCCGTGGGCCAGACATAACTCATTCACGGGCCTTGATTCTGACATATGTGCTGTAAAGGATAACCTCCCTACAGGAAGTAGAACTCCCGAAACAGGAAGTCAAGTCTAACATTTTCCAATCTTCACAAAACTTGATATGTGAGGAACGTCCCTGAACACGTTTACGGACACACCTTTCACCAAACAGGAAGTCGGCCATTTTAAACAGGAAGTGCCATCTAACTTAGCACATGGACGCTGAAAATAGTCTAAGCTGAAAATTACTACTGCCGCAAGCGGTGAATGAACGGAAGATGAGCTAGACGTCTCGCACGGCGAGGTGGGCGCAGGGAGACCCGCGAGCCGTCAAGCTCGAACCCGTTGATTACCGCTTGCGGTACTAGTTATCTATTGAGGTTCGTGGAGAGAGCTGGAGCTAATCCCAGCTGATTAAACTATATCATAATTTATTTATTATAAATTATAGTATTCATCTTTCAGCTTCTCCCTGTAGGGGTCGCCACAGCGGATCATCTGCCTCCATCTGCCTCCATCTCTTGTGTTTCCTTCTTTTATACCAATGTTGTCCTCATGTCCTCCTTCACAGCGTCCATTGTGGTCTTCCTCATTTCCTCCTGCCTCCCATTTCCCTCTTCAACATCTTTTGTCCAACATATTTAATGTCCTTCTGCATGTGACCAAAAACATGCCAACCTCGCCTCTCTTACTTCATAACTGTTCGCCCTGAGCGGTCCCTTTTAATATGCTCATTTCTAACCCCGTCCATCCTGGTCACTCACCATCTTTTAGCTTCAGTTCTTGGTTTTGCAGAGTTAAATATTTTTTTTTTTTATTCAGCAGTCGTCTTACATGTTGACGAGCGTAACCATCACAACGCAGCTTGACAGGAGAACTACTCAGCCGTGATCCTCCTGACATCACTTCCATTACGTGTAAAACAATGGATCCGGAGGTAGCCAAGCCCGTAGGCCAACTCCCATGACCCCTTTCCATATCATGCCGTGACCCTAAAAACTGATGGAGCGATAGTACACAGGAATAGCACATTCTAGGAAAATTCATAAGCTGTGCTTTTTTCTCCTTGAGGGGTTTGAGAGATGATAGAACGGGGCGAGAATAACGTATGTTGAAGAATGCTACTGGACAAAGTGAGGTGTGAAGGCTCATTATCTCTGATAAAGATGCTCGTTTGTTTCGTCTTTGCAAGGACTTCAACTAATAATGAGTTTGACTGTAGATTAATCCCTTATTTTTCAATTCAGCTCCAGTCGTCCCCATAAAGAATCCTGAGTAATTACCAGATCACTTCTGGCGTCTCCACAAGACATGTGCGTGAAATAAATGAAAAAAAATCTTTGTCTATTTCTGATTAAATCAAAGTTTGAACAGTTTGTCGTCTGCAGTTTAAACTGCTGGCAATCGGCGATACTTTTTCTTCTTTGTGCAACCAAACAAATGTTCATTCTTCATTTTCTAATTTCCGGCATCATCTTTGCAATTTCACCATAAACTAATTGTTATGCCACAGATAAGCATATATAAGGGTAGTCACAGAAATGTACCAGAAGTCACCAAATGTGTGCTTTTATGGCTTCTAAAAAAAAAATCAATTTTACATGAATATAGCTCTTAATTATAACCACAACCTACCAGCATCAAACAGGAGTTTCGAACTACAATTTCTCAAGGAAATAATCATTTTATTGTAGACCCATGCAATTTCAGCACCTGTGGGTCCCGGCACTCACTACATTTCAGACCTGTCAACATCACTGATTATATTTAAAAGTTACACACCACAGCTGTTTCCTCACATAAAGCCCATATTGCTAATTGATTGAGAACTAACATTTTCTTTAAAACAGTAAAGTACAAAAGTACATAAGAAGGATGACGATTATCCCAGCATTTACAACTTTGGAAACCTGCAGGTGAGAGCTAAAACAGATCAGGAGGCCGGACCTGAAGCTTCCCACAAACAAGGCATTTAACTGGAAAACTGCTGCTCAAGTGCGTAACTGCGCTGCCATAGGGTTCCAATCTACGGATTCTTCATAGTGTACAGTCTTTAAGTCGAGATTTCCATTTCCTTACATCAGCTCTCAGTGGTATTTGCAGATTGGGGAGCAGGGAAAAGAGGCTGAAATTGAATTAGTTTCCATATATTGTCCTCTCCTCCTCTTTCTCCAGCTAAGCCTTGTGGTCTATCCACTGTTTGCCTTATGGGGGAGAAAAGTGAGGCAAGCTTAAACTGTGAAGGCTGCGGCTTACGCTGTCTACCATCTCACTGGTCACACACAAATACTCTCTCTTTTTCTCTCTCTCTCTCTCGCACACACACACACACACGCGCGCGCACGCACGCACACACACAATCCCTAGATTCAGGGATTATAGCCAGGCAAATCCTGTTTGCATTTACACACTCGGATGCAAACACAATCACATAGACTGGCGGCGCACACGCACCCACACACACACACACAC
>NW_025321382.1:0-35000 GCF_019176455.1 Solea senegalensis
GATTAACTTAGTCATCGATTAATCGTTGCAGCCCTCATTCGGACTGTAGCAAACCAGACGTCTATGTGGACAAGGGCACAATTACCTATTCACACACAATAATTTGCATGTAATTAAAGGCCTTTCATTACATGCAGTCAGGAGTACGAAACCATAGAGCTGCAACGATTATGTGGTTAATGATCAATCACTAAATTAATTGTCAATCATTATTATGATTGATTTATTGGTTTGAAGCTTTTCTAATGCTTAAAGCAAGATTTCCAATTGTTTCGGCTTCTTAAATGTGAATATTTTCTTCATTTCTTTGCTCCATAAAACAAAGAAATCATTACAAGTGAATCTTTTTGGCTTGTGGACAAAAACAAGACATTTGTGAACATCATCACGTATTCTGTGTGTGTGTGTGTGTGTGTTCCGTTGAGCGTAAGCTAACCGGAAACCTGTCACAAACGTAGCTAACGCTAGCAGCTCTGCTGAAAATGCACAAAATGGCGTCGTTTCTTTAAATACCTGTTTGAGCCTCGCGAGCAGAACGCTCTTCACACCGACGGTGTCCAAGTTCCTGCGCTTGAGTTCAGATTTAAGGTCAACAACTCTTAATTCTGATAATTTCTTCAGCTCCGTGGAAATGGCACCCGACGCCATTTTACCTAAAGCTCACGATCCCACGGCGCGCGTGCGCAAACTTGAATTGAAAGTCCTTTCTTCTTCGTTATGTCTATTTTGGCTTCCGTTGAGGCCACGCGCCGCCTCGTGCTGTGGAGGAATAACAAGTGGGTAAAAAAAGATGCTCTTCTTCTAATAATGACTTCCGGTCACAGTTATAATGATGCTGCTGCTGCTGCCCTCTACAGTCACAGTTATAATGCTGCTGCTGCTGCTGGCTCTCTACAGTCACAGTTATAATGCTGCTGCTGCTGCTGCTGCTGCTGTACAGGTTATAATGCTGCTGCTGCTCTCTACAGTCACAGTTATAATGCTGCTGCTGCTCTCTACAGTCACAGTTATAATGCTGCTGCTGCTGCTGGTGCCGCTGCTGCTGTACAGTCACAGTTATAATGCTGCTGCTGCTGCTCTCTACAGTCACAGTTATAATGCTGCTGCTGCTGCTGCTGCCTCTACAGTCACAGTTATAATGCTGCTGCTGCTACAGTCACAGTTATAATGCTGCTGCTGCTCTCACAGTCACAGTTATAATGCTGCTGCTGCTGCCCTCTCAGTCACACAGTCACAGTTATAATGCTGCTGCTGCTGCTCTCTACAGTCACAGTTATAATGCTGCTGCTGCTGCTGCTACAGTCACAGTTATAATGCTGCTGCTACAGTCACAGTTATAATATTGCTGCTGCTGCAGTGGCTGCTGCTGCTCTACAGTCACAGTTATAATGCTGCTGCTGCTCTCTACAGTCCTGCTGCTGCTGCTCTACAGTCACTAATCACTGCTGCTGCTGCTCTCACAGTCACAGTTATAATGCTGCTGCTGCTGCTGCTGCTCAGTCATCACAGTTATAATGCTGCTGCTGCTGCTCTGCAGTTATAATGCTGCTGCTGCCCTGCTACAGTCACAGTTATAATGCTGCTGCTGCTGCTGCTCTCTACAGTCACAGTTATAATGCTGCTGCTGCTGCCCTCTACAGTCACAGTTATAATGCTGCTGCTGCTGCCCTCTACAGTCACAGTTATAATGCTGCTGCTGCTGCTCTACAGTCACAGTTATAATGCTGCTGCTGCTGCTGCTGCTGCTGCTCTCTACAGTCACAGTTATAATGCTGGTGCTGCTGCCCTCTACAGTCAGTTATAATGCTGCTGCTGCTGCTGCTGCTGCTGCCCTCTACAGTCACAGTTATATGCTGCTGCTGCTCTACAGTCACAGTTATAATGCTGCTGCTGCTGCTCTCTACAGTCACAGTTATAATGCTGCTGCTGCTCTACAGTCACAGTTATAATGCTGCTGCTGCCTCTACTCTTGCTGCTCTACAGTTATAATGCTGCTGCTCTCTACAGGTTATAATGCTGCTGCTGCTACAGTCACAGTTATAATGCTGCTGCTGCTGCTTTCACAGTCACAGTTATAATGCTGCTGCTGCTGCTGCTCTACAGTCACAGTTATAATGCTGCTGCTGCTGCCTCTACAGTCACAGTTATAATGCTGCTGCTGCTGCTGCTGCTGCTACAGTCACAGTTATAATGCTGCTGCTGGCTCTACAGTTATAATGCTGCTGCTGCTGCTGCTCTACAGTCACAGTTATGCTGCTGCCCCTACAGTCACAGTTATAATGCTGCTGCTGCTGCTCTACAGTCACAGTTATAATGCTGCTGCTGCTTCTACAGTCACAGTTATAATGCTGCTGCTGCCCTCTACAGTCACAGTTATAATGCTGCTGCTGCTGCTTTACAGTCACAGTTATAATGCTGCTGCTGCTGCTGCCCTCTACAGTCACAGTTATAATGCTGCTGCTGCCTCTACAGTCACAGTTATAATGCTGCTGCTGCTGCTTTCTACAGTCACAGTTATAATGCTGCTGCTGCTCTCTACAGTCAGTTATAATGCTGCTGCTGCTGCTGCTGCCCTCTACAGTCACAGTTGTTCCACACAACTGTTGATTTTTCCCCATCACAAAGTCTCACAACATTGTGTCCCTTTATCTTGTTACACACAGAGACCAGAAAATAACCACAGCTGTGGACAATACACAACATGGATAACACAATATAAACATTAATCAACACACCTTGAGTACTACTGCTGCTAAAACTGCATCATTTGTCACTTTGACTCTTTTGTTTGTTTCTACTTGCTGTTGTTTATTCTGTACATACAAGAGTACTCAATATAGTTTCTTAAAACATTATTATTGTTATTATAGTCCTTTACATCCGTGCATGTTTACAGTATTAGCCTCAGACTCAGGGCTACATTTCACTGTGGGTTACATGAGTGAAACCATGCATGTGACAAATAGAACTCTTAAATCTTGAATCTTGTTCTATGAGGAAACGCCACGGTGTACAGAGAGTGGTGACGTCAACATATTCATCATTTCTTTGGCCAGTTTATCAGACATTTAATTCAACTCCTTTAATAATCCTGAGAGTCCAGGGACCCACATGAATATTATATTACAGCCCATAATACTTCAGCAGTCAGCAGATTTGACTTCCTCCTGCAGGATCTCCAGCAGCTCTGAGGAAAAAACAGACATTGTAATGTACATGTGTTTATTTATTGTCTGTCTTATTTCATTTGTTACTTTGTCTATATTTGCACAATAAATGCAATAAAATAAATAAATAAATTGCACTGCACTTGAATTTCTGTCTTAAATATTCTTTTATTTTAAAGTTATATATCTGATTTAAATCATTGTTTCTCAGAACCAAAGTTAATTTATAAATATTATAAACATGTCAGCTATCTCCCTGCCACCATCATGTGGATAAAGCAATAGATAATCACATTTTAAAATCAGTCAATGGAACTAGTGTAATACTCAACATACTAACAAGAATTCTACTAGAGCTGCAACTAATGCAAATTACTGTCGTAATCGATTATTTTCACGAGACAATCGAGTAATCGTTAAAATACGTTGATCGGTGTTTGTCAAACCTGGAAATGATGATGTTCTTAAAATGTCTTGTTTTTGTCCACAAAACAAAATGATTCATTTTGAATGATTTCTTTGTTTTATGGAGAAAGAAAGAAAGAAAGAAAATATTCACATTTAAGAAGCTGAAACATCAGAAATCTTGTTTTAATCATGTAAAAACCTTCAAAGCTCTAAATTCTATGTAACCCAACTGATTTTGAACTTTTATTCAGAGAGCCTATTTTAGTGCATGTTGGAGCAAGTGTCTGGGATGTTTGAACTGTACGACACCAATGAAAGGAACCAGATTAGATTTATTCCAAGTTTATTATTCTTTAAAACTAATATAAATCCCACAGAATATGATCCTCGTGCCTTAATGTTAATGAATGCATGGATACCTGCTTTAAGTACTGCATTTCAACACTCGTTCCTCTGCTCTCACTTTCACGGCCTCAGCACATATTCACGACTTTTCTCTCTTGTGCAAGTCTATGCGAGTGGGTTCGTCAACAGCATTAGTGTTTTACTTTCCACAGCAGCAAAATGGACGCCGCTGCCCCGAACTACAGAGACAGACAAAAGGGGCAGGTGTTTAAAAATGGTTTGAAGTGAGAGAACAAACAGTAAATCCCACAGTGAGCTGTGTGTTCCCTCTGAACACCACTGCCAGGATCAAATGAACTCAGTGACCCCAGGTTGCAGGCTCATGCGAAAACTTTGTACACACACACTCACTCACTCACTCTCACACACACACACACGCAGACCTGAGATCATCTTACAGAAAGCTAAGTGTAACAGGCCTGTCTGCAGGGAAAGCCCAACAACATGACGATTCACAGCAGATCCCAGAAATCATTCAGTTTAGAAAGAACAGTCAAGAGAAGGAGGCGACATTCTGTTTGTGGTGGTGTTTTAGTCAAATAAAGGAGCGGGAGGTGTCGTTGGAGCAAAGCATGTGCATATTCTGGGAGGAAGGTGAACAGAGGAGTTTATTTCCACTCTAGAAATACTGGGTGTGCACTAATACAGCAGCTGATCTGTTAACATATTTCCCTAGTTAGGAATGTCTTGATTTACTTAAAAACATCGTTCACTAACAATCCACATCTTCTAAACATAAACTAATCAATACAATGGTTGGTAAAAATGAATCCTGCAATGTTATTTGTTTTGTTTTTTTAAAAAAAACTGAAGGTTGACATTCTATTCTAGTAAAGCAAGGCATTGAGTTTACAGAAATGCATCTTTACTAGAGCAGTTATTCTCACCTGCAGACGGTTAGGCTGTGTTCAGCCCACGTTATATGTGCAAAGAAATGCATCGCAAGGAAACATGCAGAGAAACAAGAAACAAAAATGACACTTGAGGAAACGATCAAAGCTACATAAAAGCTTTATAAATACAATAAAATCTTAAACCCTTAATGGAGAATTGTAGCTGTTGTAGTAATATGTGATAGCTGGCACTCTAGGCTCAATGCTTTGTTTTTTTTCTTCTTCGTTTTCTCATCATGGAGCTGCACAGGTAATTCATGCCATCTTTGGTTGACTGCAGTACTGAAGAGAAAATTCTTATGATCTCAAAATAAACTTTCAACCAAAAGGGTTGTTAGAAAATAAAAACAGCATCAACTCTCAGCAGACAGCTGCGCCTCAATGTCCACTCTGCAGATGGGGCACTTCTTATTGGTGAGGAGCCACTGATCCACACACAGCTGATGGAAGAGGTGCATACATGGTAGACGTCTGCAGAGAACACACACACACACACACATGCGCGCGTGTTTTATAGACTGTGTGTAACAGTTAACAGCTCATCAGAATAACACATTTATTATTATTATTATCATTATTATAGTTACTTATTATAACTTCCCACACTTTGATGGCGGTTGATGACATTTGCTGAGGATGTAGTTTACTGACCATGGAGGAGATGATAAGATGCTGCTAATGTTAATGTTGATTCTTCAATAACAAGATATAACTTAACCTTGTGAGAGACGGGATTCTAATCTCATTGTTGACCACATGATTCTACTGTGTGACTGTGTGTTGCTTTAATGTCATAAAGATAAACACTAAAAACTAAAAATGCTCTAAATACTCACGACTTAAACTTCTTGATAAACCATTTAAGACCAAAGAAACAAACAGAACCATTTCATACATTTCTACACCTTCACTTATGAAAATAAGTCTCGACTGTGAACAATTCAGTGAAATCCTCAAATGTGACACTAATCATCTCATGTGCTGCCAACAGGGGGCAGAGCGTCCTCCTAAAAAACCTGAGTCTGTGCCAAAATTCAATTCCTTGAGGACGTTCATTTTACGGCACTCTGGGGTTTTTTCTGCTAAATTAATTTACCCACGGGTTAAAGAAAAAATAAAGATATCTCCAGGGAGAGACGGAAGAGAAGAACTGCAGCTGCCACCTGACCCTGAAAACTGTGAGCACCAACTCCCAGGAGGGGAACCATTTACCTGACATCCTCGCCCTCTTCTAGTATGGACAGACAGATGGTGCATTTCTCTTCCGTGTCTTCGTCGGCTCCCTCGTCTTCCTCTTGTTTATCATGCAGCTTTCTCTGTCGGTGAGAAACGTTTGGACTCGTGACTTCGGGAACACGACGTCAGTCAGTCAAGCAATCTCTAAAAACTCTGCGTAAACAACTGCTGAACTAACACTGTGTCACTATTAGATTTAGATTAAACGTGTAAAAACTATTGTGTAGCTTATGAAGAGAAAATTACACTGAGTACAAACATTACATACTTCCTTAGGGGACAGAGAGAATGGTCATTTTGTCCTGAAAACAAAAAAACCTTCAATCTTCTCTAAATCTAAACTACTGCTGCTAAACTACTACTTTAAATCATTAGCCGAATTCCCTGGCCCCCAAAGACTAACACTAACATCTACTGTACATGTGAGCAGAGACATGTTTCCAAATTGATTTGTTCATTATTTCTCACCGATTCTGGGGTTGCGTGCATATTTTTCCCAATAGACGCCCAAGCTTCAGGGGTTAACTGTTGGTCAATGTCTCTCTCCAACACCTTCTGTATTGGGTGGCAGGGTGTTAGATTGCTTGTTTAGATACATTTGGAAACCTCTAAGGAAAACTTTTCCCCAACAAGGTCTTCACAGCTGCAATCTCCAGTAACAGACACTACAGTTTAAAATGAGCACAAAAGACCAATGCACACTCTGTCCCAGAATAAACTGCAACAGTCATGCACAGTCAACCCTACAACAGTGCAAACAGTAGCAACACACGCGCTCACAGGTGCTCACCTTCTTGTACTTGTGTGGGTAAGTGCACCTCTCTATGGTTCCCTGAGAGGCTCCTCGGTTCACAGTCCCCAGTCTTTCCTCTAAATGCAGCAGGTCCTGGTGGAAGAGGTTTAAAAACAACGCTGTGACACCGACATCAGGGCTTTCCATCTGTGCACGTACATTTGTCTTCATGTACAACGAGTGCCAACTGGATCATTTAAATGTGATCATAATCAAGATGTAGTTTACATGTAATTTTTACTGCTTTACTTTACTGATAATCCCAGTCTGTAATAGGTATTACTCTTTTGAGGCACATGGAGAAACAGGTGAATGGAGCTATAATTGTAGTTGAGAATCACATGTGTTTTAAAAGTCCAGTTTTAGCCGGACTAGCACAATAACCTCAGACGTCATGTTAACGCGCTGAGAGAAGTTTAAAACAATCAGAAACAAAACGTAGTCCTCACCTCATAGGTTCTTCCAAAGCCAGTCATTCTAGATGAGATGTACCGAATGTGCGGGTAGGTCATATCAGATATGCCAGTGTGCTGCGAACAAGAAGAAGAAGAAGAAGAAGAAAGCAACACATTCAATCATGAGAAAATGCATTTATTACATAAATATACAGCACGACAACACGTCTGAGAGGCCTGGTTTCATTTAAGGGGCTCTAACCTTCTGTCAGTGCTCAGAGTAATGTTGTCGATTAGTATTTGTGTACTTATATATAATATACGTACATACATAGAGTTGTGTTTTTTTTAATGAAAACTGGGATGTGAACTTTTCCTCAGGGGGAACATTCAGTTTAACTGTATCCTATAAAAAGAACAGCTGCTAATTCTTTTTTTAAACCTTCTTGAAGGTGTGAACGTGCTGGTGTCATCGGAAGAAGACATTTAGAGGAGGATCTAAAAGAGGTCACATGGCACAGACTGTATGTAATGATGAAGGTCACAGATGCATACACATTAAAACTAATCAACTCGACTGAGTTCATCAAATCATTCACTTGCTTTAACTTATTTAAAACATGCAAATCCAGGCAGTGGTGAGGTGTGGATAACTGTACTCTCACTCATGTGCACTTGCTCTGATGTTTCAAAGGAGAAGAACTGAATGTAAAATGTAAGTAAATGTTTTGTGGTTCTGAGTGAACATGTATTTGTGGGCTCTGACTCAAAGCTTGTGGATTTGTTGAGTGTGCGCATGTGAAATGGCTGATGAGCTTCTATTAATTGCTCATGCATTATTCATCCGATTCACCAAACCATCCTTGAAATAACTGATATTACAAATAAGAAGCCAGCACCATTAATCTCAGCCCGACTTCATATAACAGTGCTTCTTCCTCATTTATGCTAATGTATGCATGTGTGCGGAGGGTTTCTCTCACCATGAAGGGAATGGGGAAGTGGTGCAGTCTGGGGGGAGGGTGGTAGTGGGGCAAGTGGGAGTGCAAGTGCCCTGAAGGGTAGGGAGCCATAGTTACTCCAGCCTCGATGCCAAGCTCCCTGTTGACAAAAAGAGTAAAACATGCATCATCACAACCAACCGACGACAACAACAACAACACACAACACACAACACAGGTGTTACATTTCATTCATGGACACTGACCATGCTGTTCTCTGCTCAGGCTGCCGAGGATGGGAAGACATAGTTTGTGGCACATGGATGTGGTGACCATGGCCGTAGTTGGGGTGCATTCTGTGGGGGTGTGGAGGCGGACGCTCGTGTGCTCGTCTGCAAGGAAAATAGAAAACACCAGGTTGACAGGGACGGGGTTCACGGCCGAATCTGATCCGACACGGAGACATAAACACTGTTCACGCTTACGTCGGGTGCTGCATCATCCTGCGCCTCTGCACCTCCACCCTCAGCATGTCATGTTGATGGAGCCTCTGCACAGAGGCCCCCAGTGCTGGCATATGGTGTGGCAGGGCCTGGTGCTCTGTAGACAGGTGCTGGGCCAGTGGGGCACTTGAACTAGAGAGGTGGTGGTTAGAGAGGGGAGGAGGAGGGGCAGGAGGCACAGCGTGGCCTGGAGGGTGGGACTGCAGTGGTGGAAGGAAGGAGTGAGGAATGACATAATCGCCTTGTGGAGCTGACTGAGGCGTTAGCTGTGGGTTTCCATGGGAGTGAGGACAGGCCGCGGAGGGCTGATGATGCAGTGAGCGCGCTAAAGAACCATCTGGTGAAAAGAAAAGAACAAAGTGACACCTTTGAAATGATTTTGTTACAATAAAAAGACATTCTAATGACGTGTTTCCACCGCCTCGCCTCGCCTCTCTGTAGCATTCAGCCCCAAACTTATACTGAGGGAGAACATAGTTTAGTCCTGGGGTCTGATGACCATGACCATGACTTTAGACATGATCAGGCCTGAAAGGCATCAACATTTACTGGTGACGTTGCAGCTCGTGTCCCTCATCTCAGCCATTCCAAGACAACTTTCAGTTTTTAAAACAGAAGTCCTTGTACTTGCTTTCCACCGTCGCTGTTTCACACACGAGAACACGAGAACCCACTTCCTGTTTACATGCACATGCCCAGTGTGACGTTAATATAGACACGACTACGTGATACTTCTGATGCTTAAACACTCGTCTGGACGAAGACTGTTTTTATCTTAAAATGAAAAAAAACCTGTTGTATGGATGAAGCTTAACTCAAACTCTTCAGAGAGCTTTGACACCATTTCACACATCCTGCTTCTGCCGGGTACAGAATATAACGCACCAGCTGCTGTTAATTACTATAAACATTAGGAGTTTAAGAGTAGAGCTGTCTGACACTTTTTAAGTACTACGACACAACTAAAGAGGGATTTTACCAAATGCAGCAGCAGACGCTTAATGTTTTAATACGAACAAACATCAGAGACATTAGACCAGTGTGTCGTTTCCTTTACTCACAGGAGGGGTGGATGTAATGTCTGCAGGGCTGGGGTTGTGTTTGTGGCTGAGGCTGAGCCACCATGGAGGAGCTGAACGAGTCTGCCACCGCCGGCTGGCTGGGCCCAGGATTGGCCTGAGAAACGAAAGCAGGGGGCCGCGAGGTGGAGCCTGGGCAGCAGGGGTCAAAGGCCGAGTTGCTGCCATGGAAACTTGCACCGCTATTTGCACCACTACGAATACTGCTGCTGCTCAGGTCCACTGGTAGAGTTTGCTGTGGGAGGAATGCAGAGGCGTTACAGAGAGAAACGGGACAAACCTCTGTCGTCCCCTCCGGGTTCAGAAGGAGAGGGCCGGGCAGGAAGTGGGGTTAGGAAGTTCAACTACCGGCTCGTTTCTGAAAATATGTGTGTTACTCGGCGCAAGCGGTTTGGCGGCTGTGAGTTAGCTCAAGCATTAGCGTCAGACAGTCAACAGTCACTGCTTAGGTTTACTCGCAGGATTCAGTCATGCAAACACACTGTTCTACAGCTACAGTACGGTGTGCTGGTGACGTACCTGGTCATGGTAGTGGGTCGTGTTGCTGCCGCCACTGCTACTGCCGGCGCACGGTGCAGGCAGAGCGCTGGGCCTTTCCACGGGGCAGCTGGGCTCCTGAAATGGCAACGTTCCTGGGGGCTGCGGTGCCGGGTGATGGACGTGGTGGAGGAAGTGGTGAGCGTTACTGTGGCTGTGACTGTGCTGTGAGCTGCTGGTCTGCTGGGAGGACGATGCCTGCAGGCAGCTTGGATGGGAGTGGCCCAGGGAAAGGTGGCCAGGAGAGGGGCCTCCACACGGGGAATGCTGCTGACAGCAGGAGGGGAGTCTGGGCATGGCTGTGCCTGCATTTTCTCCTGCAGTACCCGACAAACCCGCTCTGCTGTCATCTATCAGAGTACAGGACATAATTAAGCAAAACAAACAACGACCAAATAAATAAAAGTGAGCTGCAGTACAGTACAGTCTTACCTTCTGTGGCTGTGCGAGAAGAGCCACTCGGCCTCTGTGTGTGCGTGATTTCAGATAGTGAGCCCGGGCAGCTAGTAGAGGGGCCTGGGGCATCATTGAGCTCTGAGGTAGAGGCATGATGGGAAGATGATGATGAGGATGACCTGACTGTTTGTGTGTGAATGCTGCCAGATGTTGTTGGCACAACTGAAAGATCTGAACAGAAAAAGAAATGAAATTAAATCCTACTTTATGGCTGAATCGTATACACCTTTGCCGAAATGTTAAATTAAGAACGGTATATGTTATAATATACTAATTAACTTGTTTGTCGTCATCAAATGATGTTTGACTTATGACTAGAGTCTGGTGTTTTATCTGTTTGCACATCAGCCCAGACTTTGTACTCGGGAGCAGGGTCAATGTCATGTTCAGTTCAACTGATTTGGACATTTGCATTCACGAGAATGAACTCCAACAAGTTCTGGGTTGCAGTTCATGTTGGAAAGCAGCTTTTGTCTGTCACACAATGTGCAGGGTAACAAACGCAGCTGCTCCTCCTCTCTGAACAGATGCTTGTGTGGAAAGTAGCTGAGGTTTGTCCCAAAAACAAATGCTGACATTTGCATGAGCAGGAACTCTCTCTACTTTTCATATTCACAAAGTAATTTACTCTTCTTTATTCTAAGAAATGCAAATACTTTAATGCTCAACCATTGTGACTGATCCCACAGGTGTCGTGGGGCCCATGCATCGACTTCAGTTTCATCAACGTCCAAGGTTACAAACTAACCTACTTTTACAGAAATAAAGTAGTTGTGTGCCGTTTTAAGAAATGCAAATAAATATGATGCTGCTCGAGGTTAATGTTGATATTTAATATACAGCAATATAGCTTCTATTCTCATAACTGCAAAGGAGATTGATTTCCTTTAGACTTTATATAATTAGTTTTACAGACATCATTACCACACCTGTAAAAGTAAATTGTACGACACAAATTATAAACAGGTAGTATATTTTAATATCCCTCCATTAATCTCTTACCTCATGTTCACGTTTTAAAAACTATCGAGTTAAACTCTAACTGATATTAGTGCTTGGTGTTAAATTGTCTTGACACTGATAATAGACTGTCATAAGGAAGTAGGAAACTTACTGTATTTAATGAGTTTGCTTTAAGATAAGATTTTATTAATCCCATGATAGGACAATTCAGGTACAGTATACACACACACACACACACACAGACAGAGGTATCTGCTTCACTATAGCTGAGAATAAACTAAGGAATCTAAAAGAAAAAAACAGGAAGGTTCAAATGTGCTTCGTTCATTCTTACCGTCTTCGTCGACAGTGAGATCCACCACCTCACCAGCATTCTGACGCAGTGGTTGGATAACAGTGGAGAGTCGGTGCCGTCCGCGAGGCTCCTGAAGGCGATTCTGGGAACAACTACTAGCCCAAATCCTGCTGAGGCCCCCCACTGAGCGAGACCTGTAGAACACACACACACACACACACACACAAACACAACAAAAAGCCATTCTCAATCAACTTTTCTGTAAACCAAACCAGCAGGAGCATCAATACACATCAGTGCAGCATCTGCTTTGACAGAACCAGAGTCCTTTACAAGAGGGTAGATGCTTTTAACTGGTGTTGGTGTAAGTAAGCACAGTAGACACCTTTCATGACAGTGAACACCAACAGTCACTGGTCACAGGAGTGGCTCCATACCAGGGTTTCTCAACCCTGGTCCTCTTTTAGATGTTTTCCTGCTCCGACACGCCAGATTCAAATAAACGGGTCGTTATCAGGCGTCTGCAGTCATCAGTGCTGATGACGAGCGTTTGAATGAGGTGTGTTGGAGCAGGGAAACGTCTACAACATGCAGGGCAGTGTTATGTGATATTTATGGTTTCTGATATCTGACCCAGTGACTTTGAGCAGTATTGGACCAGTAAGGGAACTGAATATCGAATGGTTTCATCCCAACTGCAAAGTGAAAGCACACTTATTAACGGGCACTGATCGATCAACTGAGCCTTGTTTAACAGATGAATTATTAACAGTTGTGTCACTAGCATAGAGACGCAGCAGTGGCTAAATGCAGTGAGAACACAGCAGGTACCAGCTGAGTGTGATTCACAGGTGTTTTGGAATATGGAATAAAACAGTTCTGTTGAGTTCCAAATCAAGCCATCACTTTTCAGGGAAAATTCCATCCCAGTCATCATTACACTGTGTGACACACATAACAATCACAAGTTTGATCTCAAATGTTAACTATTGTACCTTTAACCTAACAACTAGCACAACCTGATGAATCTGTATCACGATATTATGACAGGACAAACTTATCTGGACTGAAATGGAATGAGCACCAACACCTGTGTGTCACACAGAGCTCCATCCACCACCACCTCATCACTTCCATCTAAAGCTCAGTATTCTTTGCACACGCTGTCCTTTTCCCTCACTTCCAACTCGATATGCTCTTGCCCTTTTACTCCCTTTTAATTTTCTCTCACAAAAGCTTCTGTTGCTCTAAGCCTTGCTCTGAAGTGAGAGACCAGGGAATATCCACATTTCCCCCCTCAGTGCTGTAAGGCCAGGTGATCAGAGGGAGGAGGGGTGAGCCCAAGGGACGAGAGGTAAGAGACTGTATGGGAGTGCCATAAAGCTGGATACCATGGAGCTTTGCGGCTCGGGATTTCAGTGCTACTCCCTGGGAGAGTTTTAGAGGTACACAGGAGCAGAGGGAAAAGGCTGTATATCAGTATGTCAACACAGCATGGCCTCGTCAATTCTAAACTGATCCTTATCGATTAAACCATAGACACAAATTATCAAATGATCCATTGAATTCTTGCCGGGATTCTGCATGTTTTTTTCTACTGTGGCTGCATTTGCTGCAGACCAAACTCAGGAGTGAATCGAGCTGGTTTAGCGTTGATGTGCCACTGCCATATATGCAAAAACATGTGGAAGACTCGGGGCGCTTCCCCGAGAAACAGACAATACTGTGGACAAGATTATTGTATGTGTTTGATATTTGCTCTCCACTCAATGTAGTATTGTGTATTAAAAATGATGGTGACCACTGCGCTGAGGTTAGGAAAGTAAATTAGAGATACATGTTGTCTGTCTAAGGTCCAGGTCTGCAGTTTCATTCATATTGAAGAGGGTTGGCTCAGTCTCGGTCAAGTCTCATTTTCAATTCCAGTAGTGGCAATTTCTCACCACAAGTTTCAACTTATTTGTACGTCCTCATATTCTGACTTGTACATGTGTGAGTACTGGCAGACTTCCTCATATAACTTCAGGCATGTTACCTTCTTCTTCTTCTTCATCATCGTTTCCTTTGACCCGAGACAAGACATGCTCAGTCAGTGTGTACAGATCCAGACTGACCCAGCCTGAACGGCTAAGGTGTAAAAATAAAAGCCCATGAGAGGACAGGAGGACAGGAGGACAGAGTGTGTAGGTTGCTTTACAGTGTGAGCACTGATGATCATTTAAATATTCAACCATTTTGAATTATGGGCTGCCCCAGCATCGCACACTCATGGACACTGGCACGCCAGCACCACTGCTGAAAAGACAACTTTACTTACTGACAGTGAGACAGATGTGAAGAGGATTTCAGAAACAAATTAAGGACACAAGAATCAAATGTGTGAGTAAAGGTGAACTGACAATAAGGTTACAGTAAAATCATAACTAACAGGTTGACATTTTATGGACTTCTTAAATGTTCAATGTAATCCTCGTGATGCAAACTGGGCATCGATCACTTTCGTCAGATATGGTTTAACTCAGGAAATGCTTTATCTGTGGTTTGTGTGGGAAGCTCTCGCCGTCTAAATCCAGATCAATTTCCTATGAGACATGTTGCACAACTACGACAAGGAAATCATGGAAGTTACTTATATGATTTCATTTATAAACAGCAAAAGCAAACTATAAACACTTGCAGACACACCGACAGCGATGAGGGTTAGTATGCAGAGGGGGGCACATAGTGGTTGTACTGGGGTCTAATTGGCCAGGCACCTCAGCTCTGGGATGAACCTTGGGAGCAGGACTACCCACTAGGGATGACTATCTAATTAAGTAGACCTGGGATTATTTTGCAAATATCTGTTTACCACCAAGACCCCCTGAGTGTGGAGGGGTAGTCAAGAGGAAAACAGTATATTGTAAACATGAAAACTAAGGGAATGGGTGTCTTCGTGAAGCTGAGGTGGTGCCAAGCCAATGTGATGAGAGCCACGTACCCCGGGGATGGGAGCACGGCTGAGCACTGCGGTAATGTAGTGTAAACTGCTGCAACAGAGGCTGCTGGCAGCCAAGGCTGGGAGTTTGGGAGTTAAAGGGGAGGAGATCGTACAGGGAAGGAATAGCACAATCTAAGAGTGGTAAACACTTTCAAGTTTATCTTCACAATTATTCAAATCTGTAACTCTTAGCACTGAGGCGGCAACTTTGAACTGTTGTCAGTCATCACTGATCTGACGTATATTTTATCTGTAATGAGAAAAATAAAAGAGAGGCAATTGGCATCATCAATATGATAAAAAAAATACAGTATACACTGTGTACTTAGACGGGCTTGTGGTACTTGCAGGAGCACCCAGTAAACCTGTTTCTGACCCACTTGTCAAGTCCTATATACACAGTATAGAGCTGCAACTAACGATTATTATCATAATCGATTCATAATCGATTAATAGATTAATTGTTTCAGTTCTAATACAGTACACATCCCACACGACCCGTCTGCTAATGATAGATGATAGAGATGGTCTTAATATGACTGAGTGCAATATCCAAATCAAAAGACATTGCAATGATTGGATAAGAATACAATTTCCATTGTGGTGAAATACCACAGTGCTACAGGAATTAAAAAAAATCCTCATGATATGGACATATGTTTTGTCATACCAATGTTGGATCCTAATCTAATCACAACATCAATCAAAATAAGTACAATATGATCTTCTGACCATGTCATGTAGCTCCATGGCCTGGTCCTCGTGTGTCGTTTGTCTGAGGACACTTCAGGAAGAGAGTGAGTAAAACCATGCTCTTAGTACTATGGTATAACTTGTTTACTTTGACATGCCAACTAAACAGTCACAAAGAAAACAGGTCTCATAACAACATGGCAGAGGTATTTCCAGGATAACGATCAACTGGGAATTTATTCATCTGATCAAAGATGTCTCTTCCTGTTTTAAAATGATAGGGGATCAAATATTTCACACTAATGTCTTGATTGGTCAGAAGAGTTTTGGTAGTTGTTTTGTGGTGTTTTGGTGTTGATGGTATATCGACGCATCCGTCATTTGTTCATGAAATTCAAATGATTTTTTTTAACCATCTCACGCACAACTTTTATGTTGTGGTCAAAAAGGTGTAATAACATTTAAGAACTTTTTGTGATCTGTCCCGAGCTGAGTTGCAGAATCCGTGCAGAGACTTCAAATGTATCTTCATCAGCAACAAAATGCTTGTTTATTGTAACTCGCTGAGCTCTGAGTAAAGCGACTGCCGAACACGCCCCGCATGCCACAGTTAAAGCAGTGGAATGTTCCCCTAATGCACTGCTTTACAAGAGAGCAAAGTGTGGAGTGGCATGAGCAAATAAATAACAGACTGCAGTTCAAATGTAAGAATCATCACTGACAGCATGTCACTGAGAAATGTGAGAAAAGCAGGGTTGGATTAAAATAACATGATAGTTTGCACCATGTCTCTAAACTGCTAGAGTTGGATAAACTTTGACATTCTGAGGGAAAGAAGGAGATAATGAAGAGAAGCTGTCCATGTCCAAGCATTTACAACTGTATCTGACTGCAACGCTGCATGATCCACACACATAATAAACACTATTATACTATATAAACAGAGAAAAACATTAAATGAGAGGCTTTATTTGCTTATGTAAAAAGGGGATTATTATTCAAGTAGACCAATCAGTGCTCCATGAAGCTGATTTTTGCAAGTTAACATCACTTCCACAATTTCAGGAATCCAGGATTTGTCAAAACACAATTGATTCACAGGCAACAACATAACAACAACCCAACCACTAATCAACAAACCAGTGCAAACATATTTGGATCGATTATGATATTAACTGCGGTGTGTGTGTGTTAACATCATCTACACACGAACACACACTGGACCATTCACAGAGTAAACACAGATTTCACTGCTCATTCTGTTGGCCTTTGATTCTCCACTGCTGCCCATCCCCCCTTTACTGAGGCTCATCAGTGAATTCTCTGGCGAGCCAGGACATCTTTGGAAGTCCGGGAAAAAGGCAGATTACACAGGCTCCGGCATTCCAGGCTCGGTGTAATCATTTCCAAGAACGACTTTCAAACATAACTGATGTGGTAATAAGAAATAAGACGTACACAATGAGAGACAAGCTCTTTGAAATGGTGATAAAAAGAGGTTAACACAGATGTAAGGGGGAATGAATTCATGTGCACAGCCACCAACATGACGACAGGAGGTCAGATTATGAAATGATAAGAATTCAACAACACAGGTCGTGTTAATGATGGTGGGAAATATGAATCCCACTGTATATATTAAGTAGTTAATCTGAGAACTGTGTCAGTGTGTCGAAAATCTGAATTATCACGGTCATGTAGACATATTTCCTACTGTAATAGAATATCTACACACCCCAGTTTTGTACATTGTTGAAATGAACAAAGAACAATAATGTTTTTTGTTAAAGAAAATGGCACCTCCTCCACACCTTCACAATGACCAACTCAAACATCCATCTATAAGACAAATGGTCATATATCCAGGCAACGGATGAGGGTTGGGTGTTTGTGTTAGTAATAAATATAAATAAAATATAATAAAGTGTTTTTACTACTATAAACATCTAGACATGCAGCGTCCCTGTGTCTACAAACTTAGCTATGAAATCCATGAGCAAACAAAATCCACTGGAGAAGTCCACCACACCCCACCTTGTGTACATTTTGCTCTTAAGAAGCCTTAAAAGCCAGCCTTGCAGTTGACAGCCATTTTAGCAGTGCACCTGCACTGTTTATGTTAAACAAACAAGATCAAGCTCCTACATAGATGAATAGGGACTGAGCCACTACTGCACTTTCATTGGTAGGGTAGATCTGCACGACATAAAGTCACAGCTTCTCCCTTCAGGGGTCGCCACAGCAGATCATCTCCCTCCATCTTGCCTTGTGTCCTCTTCTGTTACACCATCTCATGTCCTCATGTCCTCCTTCACAACATCCATGAACCTTCACTTCCTCTTTTCCTCCTGCCTGGCAGCTCCATCTTCAACATCACTATCCCTCCTCTGCACAAGACCAAAAACTATCTCAACCTTGCCTCTCTGACTTTAGTTCCAAACTGTTCATTTCTAATCCTGTTCCTGCCTAAAAAGTTTGCCCTCCACAGATTATCCGTCTCTATGTACGTGACTGTCTTAAAGTGCTTTATGTTCAGTTGCTATGAAGCAGTAACTGATTTATTGCAATGTGTGTCATGCAACTACAAACATTCTTGTGTTTGACAATACTGTGTGTATACTTAAATACTTCCCCTTACGTTCTAGTCCTAAAACCCAAAACGGTATCCACAAAGAGAATTATAATTATTATATATGAATTATTATACTTACAGGACTGTACAAATCTTCCATCAATGCAAAGTACATTAAAGCTTCCCTCTCTAATGATAAGCTACAGCAAAGAATGATGAATAACTGTCAACACTAAGATAAACAGTCATCATCACAGTGTTAACATAAACCAAAAGGTCCTTATAAACATTTAGACTTTCTTGCAACATGATCTATTTCTTCATTGTTTGCCTGAATATTGCTACATCCGCTGCTTCCGCTTGTTGTATGCAATCACACGTGTGTTAGATTCTCACACACAACGCACAAGTCAGTCCAGGACATTGGTGCTTCGTTGTAGAGAGAGCGATACACGAGTGTAAATCACTGTGACAGACACCAACATGGAAGTTTGTTTTTTAACTGTTTTTTAAATAATGGTGGTATTTAACAGATCGCTGGAGTCCAACAGTGACAGCAGACCTGGTGCTGACTCTCTGAGTGATGAAGTAACACCACTGGTCAGTCTAAAGCACTGTGATTAGGAAATGAAGTTATACCATTGCAAGGCCAGCCAAGAATTAAAACTTCCCCATTGACCGCTGCTGTTGGATGTTTCTGGTGCCAACATTTTCCCTCACGTCCTCAGGCGGCTTTTACAGGCAGCATAAAGTCCCTTTGTATATTACACCTCAACTACTCTGTAGAAGACAGTCGCAGATACTGCTCATTGAAGATAAGATAGAGCTTTACCTGCACAGACACGACGACACTGACATAAATACAAGGAAACATTGTCAAAACCGCTGCACAACCATGACGTGAATTTTATCAGACAAGGCTACCATTATAAAAATGCAGATTCAACATGAGAACAGGAAATGGTCATCAATGCCATTGTCACTCACTAATGTGGAAGCTGTAAATACATCAGATTGATGGGCTACAAACCAAGCAGGATTTTTTTGTTCCATAATAAGCAACGTGACATTCAGCAGTCTAACATTACTGTACCTTACATCATGGATAAAAAATATGCATAAATGTTTTAAGATAAAGCACAGCGTCAGTCTCACCTTCAAACACAGCATTTCAAAGCTTGGCAGAAAACGTGGAGATGCCTACCTGAACCCATCTCCCACGGTGACTATCTCCACCTCACTGTCCGTTGACGTGACGTTGATCTCCTCACTCGCAGGGACAGCGGGGGCCGGAGCTGGTGTTGCTTCAATCACCACCACATCCTCATCTAGAGCACCTGAACAAAGCAGAGGAAGTTAGGATACTTCTCAGATATGCCATAAAACAACAATGAAGATCCCTGTCCAGTGTTCTGTATGTTTCTGTGTCGGTTACTTTGTCACATCACATCCACAGATCTAACACATGAGCCACAGCAAATGACTCCGCCTTCTTTATTCAGGCCATACCTGTGCCATTGGAGGACCGTGATATATCTGAACACAGTTAAACCTACAGGTTTATTTCAGGTTATGCACAGACATGAATGCATCAACTCGCTCCTCACCAGTGATGAATACACAGGACAACAAGCATTTATTTTATCATTTGTTTGTGACTGAGGTTTTCTGCTTTGGCAGTGCAGGGTGTGTTTTTGTGCACATCACTAAATGACTCGTGCTCGTGAAGTCCAAAAATCCCCACTGTGATTTCTATTCCAGTGTCTCATGAGAACTGCTGCTTAGCACCCTTTGCAAGTCTAGCTGCCTGGCACTGTGGTGAAGCCTTCACATGGTCACACAAACACAAAAGCATTTTAAAGTGGTGAAGAATTGTAATTAACGAGCTTACTGTTTGATTAGGTAAACCAACTGATATTTTTGAACATGACAAAACAATCCAGGTGTTCTGTTGACAATAGAGTAGAGGAAGGATGATTCTCTGTGATATCACACACTCACTCTAACACTGGACTGGGTGTGTGATGAAACCTTGTTTCATCACTTGCCTCCTTGCTTTCCCCAGCTGTAAACACATACCTTGTTTTCCCTGTGAGACCGGCTGTTTCTATGCAAAAGCTGCCACTCGACAGTGTCTTCAGTTTTCTCCCACTTGCCTTCCACCATAGAGGCAAAACAACTAACTTTCCATTCTCCCTCAGGGCCACAGGAACATATTTCTGAAGCTAACTGGCTACATAAAACAATAAAACACTGCAAAACAGGGAGCGGACGGTTTGCTTTTCACAGGACATACTGACGCTGAAACATTTCAAAAACAGGAGGTTGAAGGTGCCTTTCCTATGCACGGCTACTTTGCTCAGAACGAGGGCAGAAAGTGATGGTTTAGATTTAGAAGCTGCATAAAACTGTTGTTCCAACAAGTACAGAGGGCAGCGATTTCCATCACAGCCTGCCAGGTGTGGGGTCCTGAAAAGCTCAGGGGAGTAGATATTCCTTCATCTGCGGCACAGAGGTCCTCGCAATAACATACAAACAATCTAATGCAAGTTACAACATTCATCACGTCTACACAGATCTCAAGTGCTATGATAACAGTTTATAACCTTTTATAACAAGTTAAAACAGCCATGTACAGTGGATCTGTGGATCTGTGAGAATGTTTTCACGAGTTCTGATTAACATGCGAGGTGGATTCTCTTATATAACCACAAAACTTTGGCAAACTCACCATTTGATTTATTGTCTGATTCTTTTTGTCATTGTGAGTCAATAAAAAAGAAGGTTGGCACGGCGTGTTCATACCAAACCTAAATGATTTTTGTAAAGCCACTGAATTAGAACAACTCTGCAACGGGAAACAGAACTGGTGCCATCTTGGTTTTGTACTAAGTTACAAACAACGGCTGGAATTAAGCAGCAGACCGTTCACGACGCTCACACCCTCTCCTTCTTTGTTCTCTTGGTTTAAATGTAGGAGACGTATTGTACTATTGTAGGTACACACTGATGGGTTCAACAATAACATATTTAACAATAACATTTCTGATTCTTAGTCACATTTGGAGAATCGTATCACATAGGAAGCCATTGGCTCAACTTAAGTAATAGTAGTTATTTCATGTAGGCAACATTAAAATAGGTGATGCTGCAGTGATCTGGAAAGAAGAAAATGAGATGTGTATTCTTCTTACTCTAACTCTTGTTCTTTTTTTAAATTGATTATAATTATGGGTTAATATTACTGTAGATGTACTAATGCTTTTTAACTACTCCAACAGTAGCACTGAAGATTCTAAATACAGTATCACAAACAGAAAAAGTGACGATAGTGATTGCATCTGATTATGTCTGACATCACTAGTCCACAATATTGTGGCGATCACACTGCGTTGACACTGGATATTACATAAGCCTTCTCTGTTGGTTTACAATGCTTTTGACCAAGTTAAATACAGCATATGGTAGATGCAATACAGAAGCTACAATTAAATACAAAGATTCTAGTGTACTAAGGTCACGGTGTGTAGTTACCTGTGGCTACAGTAGCACTGTTAGCCTGGCTGCTGGTGCTGCTCACATCCACATAGAGCTCATCAGCTTCAGTAGACGAGGGGGAGGACGAGTCCCGAGTCAGCTCCTCGCTGGAACTACTGGTGCTAAGGAGAAGAGCATACTTCCTACGTGCAATCACTTCACGCTTCTTCCTCTGCAGTAACAGTCGCTCCTTCTGCTTCTGAGTCCGCTGAGCCCCTCCAGGAGTTGTTTTCACAAAGCGTTTCCTATGCAGCGGTCGTCGGCTCAGACACGGCCGCTTCAGCAACACCGGCTCAGCTTCAGAACGCACCCACTTATGAGAGCGATGCCCCCGAGTTCGACCCAAAACAGGCCGCAAGCCGCGTCCAGTGGCTCCTCCAGTTGTCAGGGCGGGAGCCTTGTGTTGGCCCTCTGTCGCTCCACCTTCCCCTTCATCGTCCTCTGAGCTAAGAGTGTCCGAGTCCCCGAATCTCAAACTCGAGGACGGGGAGGAAGCACAGTCACTAAAAGAGGATTCATGATTATGTTCATCCTCACTGGGGTGCTGTAAATGTTCTACCCTTGAATGCTGAGGGGCCAGTGAACCCTCACTAATGTGGCCCTCTTTCAGAGAGCAGTCTGACGGTCCTGCCTGTTGGCCTTTTCGTTTTCTACGTCCGGGGAGGTTCCTCTCGGAGTCTCGGAGTGTTGCTGTGTCCCTCAGGGCCTGATGCCTGGACTCACACAGGGTGTCAAATTCACTGCCTGCCTTTCCAATAACCTCCATGTTGTCAGGGAAGCTCTTAGCAGCCTCCATTGGTTCTGGGTTAACCAGAGGCTCCTTCAGATGCTCCTGTCGTCTGGGGGCCTCAGATGGCACCTCACTCTTCATGGTGACAGGTGAATCCTTACGAAGGACAAGGAAAAGATTATCATCGTGTCAGTAACAAAATGATCAATGGTTCATCCAAATATCAGTGATAAACCCAGGCAGCACAATCACACAATCTGCTCAGATCTGTTAAATCAGAGGATGGAGCTAACACAAATGTGAGTGAGTCAATGTAATGCTTTCATGTGTATCTGCAGGAGTCACATGACCTTAATATCCAGGTGTTAGCAATGGCATGGCTTACGTTACAGGGAAAGCAGAAACTCAAAATTGGTTTCTTTGATTCCATGCCCTGAAATGTCCATAAAACTATATAGTAAACAAGGTTGTTACTGATCATCGCATTGGAAAAAAGTGCTATTTTGGTGCATGTGCATCTCAGTTACACCATTCCTATGCTCTGATGCTCACATGTTCAACAACAACAACTCATACGGTGATATGATCGTGTGCAAAATATTACTGCACATTAATAGGATAGGTATGTTTTTACAATGCAAAGTAATACAACACACACAAGATAAATTAGGCTATAAAGTTATGGCATTAACATTCTAGAACCATGATCCCTGATCCTGGATCAGAGTCTGGGCACAAACACACACACAGTGTTCAAGGCAGTTGAAAAAAGTAAATATGATTAAAAAAATTATTCCAAAACAAAACTATAAACATTGATTGCTCCTAGCATGAGTTATTAAATGGTTGTGGATATCTCTATTAAAAGATACCACTGTCATTAATCACATCATGTCACACGTTTGCAGCAGCATATTATCAGTATAACTGAAAATGACTGAAAAGTGCACGCTCATGCCCTACGTGCTGGTAATACCACTCAAACAAGACACTAGCCACATTTTCTGATGTAATAAGAAAACGAAATCCCAGCACGATTACTTTCACGATTTGACACAACCTCCACGTTTCTAGCCCCATCCAAACTTTGTGCTGATGCGAGAAGCTTTTAAGATGCATTCCTTTGCAATTCTGCATTGAAAAAATATTTATAAAAATATGATGAGTGTCCCTGTGTAATTTACTGTTGATCAAAATAAAACTCACTGTAAACAAAGCCTGTACGCAGATATGTTTCAGAGAAATGTTTTTGGCCTCAGCTGCAAAACAATGACACA
Source organism: Solea senegalensis (assembly GCF_019176455.1). Lineage (NCBI taxonomy): Eukaryota > Metazoa > Chordata > Actinopteri > Pleuronectiformes > Soleidae > Solea > Solea senegalensis. The sequence goes on from NW_025321382.1 coordinate 23,861, forward strand.
GTCACACCCACAGCTATATTCACTTTACATTTCTCTTACTATTTGACTACATTCACATGTTTCTGTGTCGCCTATCGTGCATTTCATTATTAGCATTATTAACAACAGGGGAGAAACCACAGACTCGTGCGCCAGTCAATTAAGCTGCAGCTGCTGTTGATGATGATGATGATGATGATGCCATGAGATGACTTTCTTGGAAACTGTGAATCCAGTGAACCTGCCATTAAGAACATGAGCCACACTGCTTTGACTCACAAGTCTCTGATGACTTAGAATTGTTCAGATGCCACAGAGAAAGCTGGGCAATGACATACATTAATAATAAAAGGCTCTCAGAGGACACACAAACACCCACATATTACTCACTTTAATGAGGCTACGACCAACAGAAGAACATACGAACAGTGAAATAATTAAAGATGTGCGAGTGAATCTGGTTCATCGGGTGCTGAGATCACTGTTTTCAGTCAGTGAAACGACAACCGAGCATTCACATGAGACAAAATCTGAGCTACACGGATTGATTTCCTTCGTATTGAGGCTGAAAGTGATGCTGTGCATAGTTTTAATAACGTTGAACAATTACTATGAGCTCAGCAGCAGCAGCAGCGCTGTGTGTGTGTGTGTGTGTGTGTGTGTCCCACAAACACTGGCTGACTCCACAGTAAAGTGGTATTAACAGTGAGGGCGACACAAATGTGAATGTGTAATGCAATGTTGGCCGTTAGTGATGTGTTCCGATCCAACACGAACCAGGGGCAGCCAAAGTGGCTAAGCCAACTAGCTAAGTGACATTTACTCCAGACACAAGACAACAAAGACAACACGTACCTGGGTTTAAGTCCTTCTTTCGAAATGTGTCACCGTCCTTTTTCAAACATGTGAAGCAAAATCCCGTGAGAAACGATGACAGGCGCTGAAAACGGCTGCTAACGTGGCTGGAGCTACACGGGCCCGCGCACACACCGCAGTCCGAGGACGTTCGTGGCAGGGAGCGACAAACTGACAACACGGTCCCGAGCTGAGCCGAGAGAAAACATCGACGCTAATGGGCCCTGAGAAGCTACGAGCTAAGCTAACCAAAAGCCTAGCTTCACTTCACTCATCAAATCGCCGACTACACTCAGCCATTTTGACGAACACCTGAATCCGGGCGAGTGTCGACTACAGCGGCGACTCCACTCTCGTGTCCGCGGCTCGAAAAGACACGAGTGTCTCACTATTCGCCCTCGACGAACTTCCCATTCCTGCCTTCCGAGGTATCCCCTGTTGTTTACCCAGCAGGTCGTCGTTTTCGCTGGCTCTGGCTCGCGGCCACAGCGCAGCTGTTACACGGAGCGTCACGCGGGGGCGCTACATCGCTGCCTGCCAGCAACCGACGAGCAGCCGCGTTACGACACTTTACGACAGCTCGGCTTAAGCGATTTAAAGGCAGCCCAGAATAAACGGAAGAAAAAACACTGAGTCCACCACATCTGCAGTGTCAAGTGTGTAATTATAGGTCTGTCCTGCTCAGCACTGACAGGACACGCGATACTGCATCGGTGTCGCGTGTGTTCCCTCGCTCCATGTCCTCCATTCTCGATACTGGAGCGCCCACTAGTGGATGTAGGTGGGACGTGGAGACAAAACTCCTGATAAATCCATCAGGCCAAAATAAAATAGAGAGACAGTGGTGTCCTCGTGCCGTTTGTTTGTGTGTGCGTCATAGACTTGTTTATAAAAGTGTGCACGAGGAGAACGTTCTGGTTCAGCAGGCAGCACATCTGTCTCATGGATGCAGTTTAACATCTGTGCAAAGGCAACAGAGTCATGGTGATGGTTCAGACAAGAAGTTAAGATGAATTACAGAAAATGAGCCATTAATTACATATGTATGTATATAGATAGACAGATAGACAGATAGATAGATAGAAAACGTGCTCAGGTGAAGTTATGTTAAATTATAAAAATGTTTGACAGAGTGGATTCTGTCAGTGTTTATGCTGCTGCTGTTGTTGTTGTCAAGTCTACTTGTTTTCATGTCAGTTATTTTACAAAACTCTGCTTCATTAACAAATACACTTACCAGAGACTATGAGACTATTATCATTATGTGACTGAACATTTGAACAGATTTATTTTACTACCTTGAGAATCGATCTTTGATCGGTTTGAAGCTTTTTTCATGATTAAAACAAGATTCCTGATTGTTTCAGCTTCTTAAATGTGAATATCTTCTTCATTTCTTTGCTCCATAAAACAAAGAAGTCATTGAACCTGTATATTTTGGTTTGTGGACAAAAACAAGACATTTGAGAACATCATCATGTTTTCTTACATTTTATGGACTAAACGATCACTCGATCACACGAGAAAATAACAGACAGATTCATCAATTATGAAAGTAATGGTTAGTTGCAGCTGTAGTATTTGTTCTGTGTAAGAACGCTGACGGCAGGAGAAAAAAATCAAACTCAGGTTGTCGTTTATTTGATGTTTTTAATAAAACAAATAAGCAGTTCAATATACAATATTACGTGCTTTATTAAAAGACTTATCTGCTGTTTTCTATTGCACAAGGAGGTTTTCAACCATCCAAGATCCAAACTATATTTATGACGCAGACGATCGATGACAGAAGTCCCAGCTTTTCACTCCAGCTTTTTAGAGGTGATTAAAAAAACAACAAAGGAATGTTTAAGTAACGCGACGACAGCAGTGAAACAAATTCTGTGAAGTGTTTCCACTAAAACAACAATAAAAATCCATTCACCCTTTCCTGTGAAAACTATTATTATCTTAGTGAAATGCAGTGAAAGCCCTGTGAGAATCAAAAGCAGAAAAAATACTAAAGTCCTTCAGAGAATATACAAAAAAAAAAAGAAAATTAATTTAAAAACTAACCAACAACAGGCATATTCCTAAATATGAACAGATATACAGAATCAGATCTTCAATGCCTGTTTTTAATCGTCTCATGTAAACAACAGATTTCTCTCCCCTCAGTATTGCAGGCTTGGCAGTTTGTCCTTCATTAAGTCGACTTCCCGGCTGTGGCATGATACGAGTTCTGTGTCCACGTATAGTACCTGTACCGATAAAGTGCTAATACACCACAGACAGCTCAGCTCACAGCACACTCTGTGTATGAAGTACTGTATACTGTGTGTGATATAGAAAAGCAATAAACAACACAAACAGGTGATTCACCACTTTACCACGTGACCGTTTCCATCTATATTGGTTCTTTGGTTCTTAAAATCATTCAAAATAATCACAGTGTGGCGATTGACTGAGGAGTACAGTTAGGCACCGCAATAAATAGAGCTGGTAAAATGGCAGTTTCTTCAGTTCTGTCACGTGTGAAAATCACAGCCTGGTCCCACAGATTAAGCAAACTTCATACTTCATTCCAGCGCTCTTCAAAAAAGTTTGAGCTCAGCGAGATAGAAACGACAGGAAGGAGAACACAGGAGGCTATAAATACAATAAATAGATTTGTTCACTACTCTGTGGGACTGTGGAGGAAAACCGGCCCCTGGGTCAAACAGTCCTACTTCTCGTCTCAGTCCAGGCCTGACGGTCTTTTGGTCCTGTGGTGTTGTTACATTCATTTATCACACGGCAGACGTGGACCGAGTCTCAGGAAAACGTCTCTGACGGTGAACTTGGTCCCATCGTCAGTGATGCAGCTCTCTCTTTATCTTCATCTCTTCATCTCTTCATCGCTCTCTCGCTCCTCGTGCTGTAAACCTGCAGCTCTTAGATCTTGGTGACGTAATTGTTGGGGAAAAGTCCTTGTTTTCCACGCAGTCGTCCCGACCACCATCCCGATGAATCTGATCCACAGAGGAAAACACCGTTTCAGTGTGAGAACATCACACACGCACGCGCGCACACGCACACACACACGCACACACGCACACACCTTCTTTGATGATGTCGATGACGTCCTCTGCGTTGAAGCTCAGCTCGTCCGTGTCCTGAGCGTCGTAGGCGTACAGAGCCTTGCACTGAGGCACCTGGGGTTTGGGTTTGGGTGCGGGTTTGGGTCGTCCTCCTCCGGGTGCAGGTCTGCTGGCTGAGGGTCTGTGAGCTCTGAGGACAGAGACAGAGACAGAGACAGTGTCAGGACAGACACGTTCACTTCCCTGTGCTGCAGATAACTCAGGTGAAGACGATGTTATCCCAAAATATGAGTGTGAGCATCATCACCATCTTTGTGTGTCGTCATACACATGTAATCAAGTTTAAAATCTTTGTTTTTATCAAAATGACCGTGGCAGTTCACAAAACGGCCACAAGATGGTGCTATCATGCTGCATATTTGACATATTTCGCTGCACAGAATAAAAAAACTGCAACAAAACACTGAAAACATGAAGCAGAGTGTGTTGATCCAGAGTCAGTGGCACCTTCACTGCTTAGATTTCACTGACACACACTGTCTGTGTGTGTGTGTGTGTGTGTGGACACGTTCAAATGTCACAGTGTGAAAGGTTAACTGAGGATCACACGGTTCAAGTCTCACCACCACATACGTTTATACATATAACACATGTGTATATATACACATGTGTTATATGTATAAAGACATATATGTTTCAAAGTGACACTAAAACCAATCTCAGTTTCATTCTGTTAGCTATGAACACATGAGTGATGATGACATGAGGCGCACAGCAGGGATTCTTTTCATGTTCACGACAGACATGAAAGCTGTGTCACACTCAAACAATTCCTCATTTCAATATTAACGTTCATTCAGCTGCAGGTTAAAACATGGAAGAAGCATCATCATCATCATCATCATCATCATCATCATCAGCATCATCATCATCATCATCATCATCATCATGTCGTGAAGCTTTTTCTAGTCCTGAACCACCACCAGAAACACTTCAAACTCTCCAACTCACATTCCTCCGTTTGAAGCTGGTCGTCTGTCTCCATTACTACAAAAGAATAAATTATCCAAATTATGTCAAATTACAGAAGCACAAGAATATCCATTGATGTGTGTGTTTGTTGTCTGATGTTAAACATGTTAGTAAAGTGAAGTCAGAGCTTGACTCCACGCCCCGGTCTTCTCCAATATCACACCACAGACAGTCCATGTAGTAAGTGAAGTGAAACAGAAGATAACGCACAGGTGAGTGGACACAGGTGTGACGTGTGCACACGGCAGCGCAAACATCTAAACCACGAGTCTTTGAATAAAACAGAGTTAATGTTGTGGCTGCTCGTGTACGATCATGACATCACAGACACACACACACACACACACACACTTGCAGACATTAGAGCAGTGTTAAAGTGACAGTCAACTGTCATGGAAACTCGGATAAGGGATTAAGTCAGGCTATGTTGCTTATCCTGGCTGAACTTAGCCTCAAGTGGGTTGCACAACAGCAATGAAGATTTATTCTGTTCTGTTAATCGTGCTGCAGAGTGTAAAACATGTCGTTTCATTGACCTGCGTCAAACATTACAGCGATGACACGTGGGATTATTAAATGGGATTATTGTGGAATGACTGATTTGTATTTGATGAAAACGTTGTCATGGTGATATATTTGCGCAGATGTTGAGACGATTAGAAATAGCTGAGGTTGTAAAGGAGAACAATTCTATGAAATACTCATTCATTCATTCATTCATTCATTCATTCATCTGTGCTTGTGTCACAGTGATGATGAAGCTCTGACACAGTGTTTCAGGAGATTATTGATGAATCATCTCCACTCACCGCAGATAATCTGACAGCGACTGCATTATTATTATTTTCACTCTGCAGTCAGTTCATGAAACTTTCTCTTTCGTTCAGCTGCTTTGAGTGCAGTCACTGTAAGCTCCCTATAGCACCCCCTACTGGCCATAAACTGCTATACCACAACTGTCGCTCTAAAAATAATATAAACAATCACGTTCTCTTACAGTCACTGCAGCAAAACTCGTGTCGTGTTACAGTTTTTATTTGATTTATTTTGTATTTATTTAAATTAAACTGCGAGACAATACAAATATAAATAAATATGAAGATTCAGTGAGTCTGCTTTTGTTTTATATGAACTCCTGATGTATCAGATAAACTCTGTAAGTATTTAGATTGTTTCTCTGACTCTATCGTATATTTAACTCATTATTATAAGCTGCTGTTTTTCTCGTCTTCTCCATTTCAGCATCAGTAATTCTGATCGACCTCATGTCATTTACTTCAAAGAGACGAGAACCTATCAGGATAAGTTAACACCTGGTTTGACCAAGCTCCGCCTTCTCATCCTGGTTTGACGTTCATGTTACAGACTGAGTCAGGATGAACTTATCCTGGATATCTTAATTCTACTTTGGTGCAACAGGCCCATGGTGTCCACTCCACTCCACTCCACTCATGAGCTGTGTGTGTTTCCAGGTTCTCACCCCGCGGCTCCCTGATCCGGCACTTTGAGGCACTCGAGGTCGGGCTGCTGGCGGCTGCCTCCTCGCTCCTTCAGCTGGTTGATGTTGCTGGGCAGGAAAGGCCGCGTGTGGTTGCTGGAGGACGGATGTCTCTGACTGTGATGCTGTGAGTTTCTCTGGTTTGCTGCGTGGTTGATGTTTTTCAGACCTCCATTCTGATGAGAAACTAGAAAACACACAGAGTTATTATGACGCTGTTATAGATGATCCACAGGTTTAGAAGCTCAAACCCAGTCAGCGCTGTACCTGGAGGCCCCGGTGCAGCCCGGGAGGGGATGTTCTGGTGGGTTCTGGACCCGTTGGAACGACCCTGAGTGAACGTCTTCCTGGTGGGACCTGAGGTTGAAGAGTTTCAGGAAATAAACATCACTTTCTTAGTGACTGTGTGTGTGTGAGTGAGCTAATGAATACATGAATGAGTGATTTATTCACAGTACAGTTCAGTGTGGTACAGTACGGTACAGTTTGGATCCGTTAAGCCCTCGGTCACAGGCTTGTGTCTCGACCGAGAACACTATCTTTACTTTGTAAGTCTGATACACAGATTACATTCAATATTCCTACAGGATTAGAATTAGGGCCCGATTGAAATCCTTCAGATTATTATCATTATCATTATTATTATTATTATTATAATATCTGTGGCTTATTTAACGCTGTCATTGTCTGAGCACGTGTTTCTGGACTTCCTCTGAGTCTTTTAAGTCCTAAGAATGAATTGACTGAGTCACATGTCAGTGAAGGTACAGTGACATGATGGCAGCGTGTGTGTGTGTGTGTGTGTGTGTGTGTGTGTGTGTGTGTGTGACACTCACGCGTGTTCTTGGGAAGCCCCGGGCCGACGCTGACCTGCAGTGATTTGCTGGTGGGCTTCAGCACGGGCTGGTCTCCCTGACCCTGGACAAACACGACCTGCCGTGATCCGCCGCCACTCAAGAAGCCCCAGTTCTCCTTCTTCAGCTTCATCTCCAGTCTGAGAAAGAAAAGAGTTCCGTGTGAATCTTTCACATTTCAGACACAGTTTCTCACTGATCACCTGATCAAACTGTTGGAAGTGTGATGTACATGAATTCATTTTTGTGTAAATGGACATAGCCACCAGGGGGCGACTGTGGTGAGTTTGAACAGAGGTTGATGTGATAGTGAGCTGGTTTGAGACATTTGTAAGTGATGGATAATATGTGTGAGTCACAGTTTGTTCACGTCAGCTGTGTGAGGACTGAGCAGCACGAGTTTACTCACGTGTTACTAAACTTGAGCGGCAGCTTCCTCTGAGTTTTCTCCTCGAACCTGCGAGCAAGTAAACTGATGAACTCCGTCTTAAAGACGCACTCCAGCAGGCTGTCGTACTCCTGCTCGTGCAGAATCATGAAGTCGTCCTGCATGGTGCTGAAAAACATGAAGTGTGAGTGTGTGTGTGTGTGTGAGACATTCTCTTCTGGAGACACAGACTCATCTTTCACATCAACACAGACACAGAAGGAGCCTCACAGAGCAGCTTGTGCCCATAACCCAACACAAGGATACTTTGTTCCTCTCTGATGAGCTTTTTACGACTCCTCCTTCCCTTCACTGCACCACCTGGTCCAGATTAGCCCAGTGACTCAAAAGCCACATGCTCGCACCAACGGCTCCGTGATTTCTACCTCAGTAACAAGTCTAACTACAGTCAACAACAAAGACCCCGCGTCTTTATTTCTCCTTCTCTTTGTCGTAAACTGCTCCGTGTTCTTTCATGAGAAACATCTCTGAGATTTAACCACTGTTGCACACACACACACACACACACACACACACACACACACACACACACACACACACACACACACACACACACACACACACACACACACACACACACACACACACACACACACACACACACACACACACACACACACACACGTTTCTCTTGTGACCTTGAGGTAGATTGATGACTTCATGGAATATACGGACGCTTCCTGCATAACAGCACATGTTGAACCTCAGTCGTGTTGTTTTGGAAACAACTCATTAACTCCAGTATCTGTCTGTGCTCAGCATGAGACCAGACATGAAACATGGAGAAGCTGAAGTAAAGTCTGATTTAAAGTCTGATTTACAGTCTGATTTACAGTCTGATTTACAGTTTGATTTACAGTCTGATTTAAAGTCTGATTTACAGTCTGATTTACAGTCTGATTTAAAGTCTGATTTAAAGTCTGATTTACAGTTTGATTTAAAGTCTGATTTACAGTCTGATTTACAGTTTGATTTAAAGTCTGATTTACAGTCTGATTTACAGTTTGATTTACAGTCTGATTTAAAGTCTGATTTACAGTCTGATTTACAGTCTGATTTAAAGTCTGATTTAAAGTCTGATTTACAGTTTGATTTAAGTCTGATTTACAGTCTGATTTACAGTTTGATTTACAGTCTGTCTGATTTAAAGTCAGTTTGATTTAAAGTCTTTACAGTCTGATTTAAAGTCTGATTTACAGTCTGATTTACAGTTTGATTTACAGTCTGATTTACAGTCTGATTTAAAGTCTGATTTACAGATTTAAAGTCTGATTTACAGTTTGATTTAAAGTCTGATTTACAGTCTGATTTACAGTTTGATTTAAAGTCGATTTAGTCTGATTTAAGTCTGATTTACAGTTTGATTTAAAGTCTGATTTACAGTCTGATTTACAGTTTGATTTACAGTCTGATTTGCAGTACAGTCTGATTTACAGTCTGATTTGATTTACAGTCTGATTTAAAGTCTGATTTTTGATTTACAGTCTTTACAGTTTGATTTACAGTTTTTTACAGTTTGATTTACAGTCTGATTTACAGTTTGATTTACAGTCTGATTTACAGTTTGATTTACAGTTTGATTTAAAGTCTGATTTACAGTCTGATTTACAGTTTGATTTACAGTCTGATTTAAAGTGATTTACAGTCTGATTTACAGTCTGATTTACAGTCTGATTTACAGTTTGATTTACAGTCTGATTTACACCTGCTCACCAGTTAGAAATGATGAGATTGTGCCAGTGATTCAGACGTTCAGACATTAATAGTAGAAAAAGTAGAATAATAAAATAGAATAGTAAAATAATAGTGTATTGATGTTGTGGAAAATGTGAAAGTGAGTGAGAGACTTGTGTTTGTGTCGATCATGGATGATTTGATGAACGTTAGTTTCTACTGAGAGGAAACAGGAGGAGCTGAGTGTTCAACAACAAGAGCAACAAGGAGATTATGTCTTGAGAGGAAAGCAGCACTCTCTTAGCTCTGACATATGTCAGGATTATAATTCAGGGTTAACACCGTGTGGTGGAGAACATCAGCATGGTCCAGTGGTTGATGGTCTGTGTGGGCTCTCATGTGAGGTCTGTGAGTTTGTACCTGAGCGACAGCGCTAAGATCTTCTCCACGTCGATCTGCCTCTTCAGCACTTCCGTCACCTGTCCTTTCTCTGGTCCCTGTTTCACCTTTTCTCGTCCAATAAGGTAGACGGACTTTGGCGTCAGGATCAGGTCTCTCTTTATTGCCTTCACAGAGCAGGAGAAACCTCAGTTAACGGTCTGTAAAGAGTTTCTCTGAACACATGAACCTGAACCTGGAGAAAACCAACCTTGAACCGTCGGTCGTATTTTGTGACTTTGTCAGCAAAGTCGATCTTTTCTCTCTTGCCCAGGAACTGACGCAGCTCCGGCCGGTCGTCCATGCCCAGATAATCTCCGACAAAGTTTCTGTTCAGGCTGTGTCGCCTCCTCTCCTTACGATTCAGCAGCAGATCGGACGCTGGATTAACCCAGTGAAGGAAGATGATGATGATGATGAGGAAGACTCAAAGGAGACAAATGAATTCACTAATGAACCTGTGCGATGTCGCTCACCTTCCTCTCTCATCTGGACGTACTTCTTTCGGGCCACATGTTTCCTCCAGGCTTTCTGGATGGTCCGAGCGTAGCCGTCAAACTTTCGCTCCCTCGTTTCTTCCAACAGAAAAAGCTGTGAAGACAAAAAAAACAGGGACGCAATTCATCACTCGAACCCAAACACACCGAGCATTTTACATCAGGACATGACTTCACGTCTACAGCTGAGTTTAACAAGTGTTTTCTACAGGTTAAAATAATCTGTGACTTTAGATTTTAATCAAAAATGGGAGGGGAAAAGGAGAGTGGGCGGGGACAAGGAGACAAAACTAGGTCAAAAATGAGCTCATACACCAAAGTCTTAGAGACTGTTCTGGTAATTACTCTGAAAAAAACAGAGGGTGATGGAGGATTTAAGACGGGATTTAAGAGTTTCTCTTTCTTTTTTTGTATAATATTTATTACAAATGCTTGTTTCCAGTAAACTCTTCTTCTGTCCCTGTACAAGGAGCTGGATTCTGCGTCTTCTCACTGTTCTCTCTCTCATTTCCTGACATGAGTGAAAACATATAATCACACTGAGTTTCGTCTCTGGCTCAGACTAAACATCCTGCCTCAGTCCTGCCTCAGTCCTGCCTCAGTCCTGCCTCAGTCCTTCAGTCCTGCCTCAGTCCTGCCTCAGTCCTCCCTCAGTCCTGCCTCAGTCCTGCCTCAGTCCTGCCTCAGTGCTGCCTCAGTGCTGCCTCAGTCCTTCAGTCCTGCCTCAGTCATGCCTCAGTCCTCAGTCCTCAGTCCTGCCCTCAGTGCCCTCAGTCCTGCCTCAGTCCTCAGTCCTGCCTCAGTCC
>NW_025321382.1:40000-53423 GCF_019176455.1 Solea senegalensis
ACCCAGATATTTACAACGTTAACTGTGTTATTTTTTAACGTGTTCAATGATTGAAATGAAAGGCCCAAAGAAACGCATTCAAGTCGACAACAATACTGAAAACACAAAGTCTCAGAAGTGAAAAAAAACACTGCAAAGACCAAAGAGAGGCAGAATCATTACAACGACAACAACAACAACCAAATGTTGTGCGTTTGCAGCTTTAAAATGCATGAAAGTAAAAACAGATATTTTGAGCTAAATCACTGGTTTGAATTTCATGTGAAGAGAAAATGAGAGTTTCCACCTCCCAGGATTGACTTCCTGGTCTGAAAGGTGTAACTGTGTGACTGTGTGACTGCAGGAATGTGTGGAGCTGCGTCACGGGAGCCGCTCCAGTCTTTATGGCACGGCTCATGAAGTCTGCGGCATGTGTGCCAGACTCAGGCCGGCGCGGGACAAACCTCCAAAACAAAGACGGCCACTGAGCTGCAGAGCACCAATGAAAAACAGGCCTGGTCAACGCGCGTGACGCTGCCGCACACATGTGGACGGCCAACAACCATACATGGTGACAGGGGAGAGGAGGGAGGTGCAAGAGGAGGAGAGAGGCGAGTCAGCGTGGAGCTGGAAAATGTAAAAATACTCAGATGACGACACAAGCTGCTGAATGAACTGCTATTTATGACAGTTCATAGAAGAAGGGCGCGACAGGAACGCCTCCTGTTCCAACACCGTTAAAAAGCTGCTATTCTCAGAGAGCTTTAACAACAACACCGTAACCTCTGCATTCTCTCTGTGTCACAAAGACACCACGTATAAAAGTAACGCTGACCTTCCCAGCGTAATGGTGGATGATGAATCCCTGGTTCCAGCTGTTGAAGTGCTCGTGCGTGTTGATCTGGACCCGGAGCTTCTGTAACATGGTCTGATCGGCTCCTTCTCCCACCGCGTGCATGGTGGCGCACACGTCGTCCAGGACGCACATGACGCCCGGAGGATTCTGCAAAAACACCAGGGAAACAACAGGGAGCATCAGCAGCTGATTGACAGGCAAAATAAATACAGTATCAATCAATCAATCAATCAAGTATGAAATCAGTAGAAATAATTCACCAGAGTAAACAACACACACATCTGTCTCAGTGTCAGAGGACACACACACACATCTGTCTCAGTGTCAGAGGACACACACACACATCTGTCTCAGTGTCAGAGGACACACACACACACATCTGTCCAGTGTCAGAGACACACACATCTGTCTCAGTGTCACAGGACACACACATCTGTCTCAGTGTCACATAGGACACACATCTGTCCCAGTGTCAGAGGACACACATCTGTCTCAGTGTCAGGAGGACACACACATCTGTCCTGAAAGTGTCAGAGGACACACACACATCTGTTCCTGAAAGTGTCAGAGGACACACACATCTGTCTCAGTGTCAGAGGACACACACACATCTGTCTCAGTGTCAGAGAGACACACACATCTGTCTCCACATCTGTCTCCAGTGTCAGAGGACACACACACACATCTGTCTCAGTGTCAGAGGACACACACACACATCTGTCTCAGTGTCAGAGGACACACACACACATCTCTGTCTCAGTGTCAGAGGACACACACACACATCTGTCTCAGTGTCAGAGGACACACACATCTGTCTCCTGCTGCTCCTCTGAGACACACACTTGTGTTAAAGCTCTTGTCGTGGATTTTCATGGGAAACTTAACTGCTCATATCTCGTCTCTTATTTTAATTGATAAATGCAGAGAGTGATGATAACTTTAAAAACTGTAAAACTTATAGAACTTTTATAAATCAAGAGTTTCCAAACAACAATGTGTTGAGAATATCTTTTCAACTTAATATTCATTTTCATGTAAACAGTAAATGTGAAGCTGACATGAGAGAATGTCTCTGAATGCTTCTCTTCTGTCTCATGCAGCTTTAGTTTATTTTAACTTTCTCTTGAGTTCTTTTGTATTGTATTATCTTTCTTATAAACCTGCTCCTGGTTTGTCCATGACGTGTTCTGATGAACAGCCACAGCTGTGTTTGTGTTTGTCATGAATTTTACACTGTTATTGGTGAATAGTTTATTTACTTTGCTCTCGATGAGATCGCAGACGATCTTGTTATTGAAGTACTCGATGGGACTCCACTTGATGCCCTCCTGCACGTACTCCTCCTGTAACGACAGGGTCCACGATCATGGCATTAAAACATCTGAGGAAGCTTGACATGATATTATATTAACAATGATAATAATAATGATAATAACAATGATAATAATGATGATAATAACAATGATAATAATTATGATGATAATAATAATGATAATAATGATGATAATAACAATGATAATAATGATAATAATAATGATAATAATTATGATGATAATAATAATGATAATAATGATAATAATGATGATAATAACAATGATAATAATGATAATAATAATGATAATAATTATGATAATAACATTGATAATAATAATAATGATAACAATGATAATAATAATGATAATAACAATGATAATAATGATGATAATAATGGTAATAACAATGATAATAATGATAACAATGATAATAATAATGATAATAATGATAATAACAATGATAATAATAATGATAACAATGATAATAATAATGATAATAACAATGATAATAATGATGATAATAATGGTAATAACAATGATACTAATGATAACAATGATGATAATATGATCATTATGATAATAACAATGATAATAACAATGATAATAACAATGATAATAATAATGATAATGATACAATGATAATAATGATAATAACAATGATAATAATGATGATAATATTATGATAATAACAATGATAATAACAATGATAATAACAATGATAATAATAATGATAATAACAATGATAATAATGATGATAATAATGGTAATAACAATGATACTAATGATAACAATGATGATAATAACAATGATAATAACAATGATAATAATAATGATAAGAATGGTAATAATAATGATAATAATGATACTAATGATGATAACAATGATAAAAATAATGATAATAGTAATAATAATGATAATAGTAATGATAATAATTATAACAATGATAATAATAATGATAATAAAGAGAATGTCACCTGCTCTGCCTTCAGCGTCAGCTCGATGAAAATCTGCTGCAGCTTCTCATTCACAAAGTTGATGCAGAACTGTTCGAATCCATTTTTCTAAAGAACACAGAACACAGATCCACTGAATTTACTTTACCCTCAGCACAGACAGACAGACAGACAGGCAGACAGACAGACAGCTGGTGTGTCATAGGAAAGCTCAGTCTGTGAACCTCGCAGCACAAACCATGAACACAACCTTTTCTTACATTGTGTAAACATGGACGTGACCCTGGAGCAGACGTGCTGACACAACAAGAACCACATTCATCATGAGACTGAACGCTCTTTGAAAACCAGAACGAGACAAAGTTCTGAAGGAGCTGAAACACATTCTGAATGTGCTCCTGTATTCAAAGCACCACAGAGGACATTCAGCTTCTTCTTCCTCTGGACTTTAAACGTTTTCAGCCTCTAAACTAATGTTTGTTTTCAGTGTGAACGCAGCGAGCGGCTCAAAGTCTGGTTAGTGAACCACAAACACTATCAGTGAATATCAGGTTCTTTCAGCTGTAGAATCAAGTTAATGAAATGATTCTTTTTAATGAAATAAAAATAATCATAATAACAATAGCAATAATAATAATCATAATCATAGTAATAATAGTAATAATAATAATAACAATGATAATGAAAGAAAAGCACAAGCATTTGGTTTCCACCACTTCTTACTTGGATCTAATGAGCTTAGAAGAGCTTGTTGACGTCTGCCGTCTCGATCAGGAGATGGAACTTAATCCACATACTTTATTAATTAGTCTTATCCTGTTCCTTCAGTCTGTTTAATAGCTGTTCATCTGACTGAACAGCTGCCATGACTCACACTGACCTGGAAAATCTCAAATCCATAAATGTCCAACACGCCGATATTTAACTCCTGATGATCTTTCACCACGGCTTTGTTGATGGACTGAAATCAAAGGAACAGGTTTATTTGACGCTGCTGCGACGACATTTAATGACATTTGATTATTGATGAAATGTAGTGGAGTTATACCTCGACCAGGAAGTCAAACACACGTGAATGCAGGGCTTTGGAGAGAGCGTCACGCGTGTAACACGCCTGCTCCACGTTCAGAGTCACGTCGATGGACTCCAGCGCGTTTCCCCACTTGCTGTCCATCTTCCTGCTCGTCAGCTTCTCCTTCAGACGGTTCTGGTCGATTCCGAGCAGAAACGCAGGGAAGGCGAGGACTGTGGACGAGAGGACGGACGGAAATAAAGACGCTCTCTTTAAAAACTCTTCTCATAATTAAACTGACAAAGAAATCATTCAAACTGAAAACACTTGAGAACATCATTATTTAAACATTAACATTTTCTATGAACCAAACAAATAGAAAATAAAGAGCTCTACAATGCAACTTTATACACGTTTACTGTCCTCACTGAATCAGAATCACTCCCACGGATTCAAGTCAAAGTAGAATGAAAAAACTCTTCTTTTAGTTACAATTCTTTTTGTTTGCTGCAGATGAAGTTATTCGTTGCACATGTTTGGTGACATCAGCTGTGACAGAAGGACGTCACATTTAATTATTGAGTTATTGTGAGAAACATGTTTGAAATAAAGCGTTCTAAGTATGTAAATGAATATTCAAATCCTCGCTGACCTTATTTCACCTTTAAAATAGAGAACTAGTGCAAATACAATACTGAACTAAAGTGTCGTGTGATAACGTTCCACTCACAGTGCAACCAAACCTCCTTTAAAGATGAGCTCAGATTACAGCTGAGTGCAAAATGGAAGAAAAGTATAATTGGCTCCAAGTCTCGAAATAAAAAGAAGTGTTGAGCACAAACCACAGATCATTTGCCCCAACCTGGCGTTGATATTGTCCCTGGAGAGTCCCTCCCTGCCTTATTACACTGACTCACTTCCCCTAAGAGGAAATAGCTCTGAGGCCTGCAGACTCACTGTGTCTGGGAATGCATCACCGCCACTGCAGCAGCAGCAGTAACAGCAGCAGCAGCAGCAGCAGCAGCAGCAGCAGCAGCAGCAGCAGCAGCAGCAGCAGCAGTAACAGCAGCAGCAGCTGGTTTGTTAGTCAAAGCTGCAGAAGTTTGTTTAACGACACTTCAGAGAGTTTTCCTGACCATGCAGACACACTTCTATTTTATTTTATGTCACAAATGCAGTGACATAAACTTTTGTGTGGATTGTTGTGTTTGTTTGTGTGTCGTTTAAAAGCAGAAATAATGAGGTGACGTTTCTTTGTGTCTTTACTCTCATAATAACAGTGTATAATATTCTCATTATACCATATTATTTTCTGCTAATGCACAAGAAAAGTGTCTGGAGAGAAGAAGTGGTGAAGAGAGAAGCTGAGGACACTGGAAACACACAAGGACACACAAGGTCTCAATGGACACATCATAGATATCTGTGTGTGTGTGTGTGTGTGTGTGTGTGTGTGTGTGTTTGTCTGACTTTGGGACATTTGATTAAGGGACGAGCTTGTTTGCCTGTATTTAAAATAGATTTGTATAAATACAGAGCATGAATCATACACTGATCTGACTTTTCTTAATCATCAGATCATAGATACAACAACACAATAAGCTGCTGAATCACAGGAAGTTACTACAGGAGCAGTAAAGAAGAATGAATGAAACGTTCTCTGAATAAATCAGCAGCAGGAGAGTGTTTCACTGCATGAGATGGATGACGGATGACGGATGACGGATACTTTACTGTTATTGTACAACACCAGACATAATCAAAGAGGCAAAAACACAAAAACGAGCCCAAAGAGGAGAAAGAAACATAAATAAGAGAGAGCCTTTTTTTAGACTTCTATTAAAGAAGTGTAATAAATGCATGATCAGTCGTGACTGCAGACACGTATTTAAACGCTTTATTTTACGTGGACGTCCCAGCAGCAAAGTAAAAATAACCGCGCTCGGTTTCCCTGTGAGTTTTAGTTGCTGTTTGTCATTATGGCTCAAACCACATGAAGCAGAAAACAAGGCCGTAGTGTTGTGAGTAAGTCATGAACGATGTCACTCACACTCTTCACTCTCCACTGCAGCGTAGTTGCCCGATTCCCTGAAAGTGATATTCCCCAGGTGCAGGACTCCGGCGACGATCTGCAGAACCATGGCCCGGTCCTCGGCCGAGATGCCAATCACACCCATGGCATGCTGGGAAAGTGAAGGCAGGCACGTTTAAACAAGGGCCACAGTGTTGCTCTACACGCACTGATTTCCATGGTTTGACCCATGTGAACGTACCACTGTCTCCTGGAAGTCACTCTTATCGTTGATGTCGTCCACTTTGTAAGAGCCAGACTGATTGAGGTAAGTGTAATAATCCAGGCTTGTGATTCCAAGAGTGTTCTTCTGTTCAGCACTGGCTCCTTCTATCAGCTGCACAGCACAAAGCACAGTTATCACACACAAGGAAAAGAGAACATTTCTGTTTGATAATGACGTCAAATATCATCTGTTTCGCTCTTCACTTTGACAAAAGTCACCTGATAAAAAATATGGAAACTCCTCTCCCCAGGATTCCTCATGACGACGCGGGACTTCTCCAGCAGGAAGTTGGAGATCTTCCCTCCGTCTGGTTCACCACCGGAGCTGAACTGGATCTCAAAGTATTTCCCCTGACGGATCAAAGCACGGTTCTTTCACTACTGGAGTTTAAAGTCAGAGCTGTGAGAGCTGGAACACTCGCACCTGGTTGTTCTACAGGTCGCCACTGATGTGTGTGTGTGTGTGTGTGTGTGTGTGTGTGTGTGTGTGTGTGTGTGTGTGTATAGAAAAACTTTATCCTGTAAAGTAAAATCTGCTCCAGATCTGAAGAGATCTTGTGTTGTTTGAACATTTTTTAAAACACATCCTTGGTTCATATGCTTGGATTTGACTTTTTTCTTTTTCTGATATCCAGTCGAGTGATTTTGGATCGATTCTGATTCTGAGTATTTTTCTAAGTCGTCTTTAGTGACACACACACATGGGAGAAATCACTGACATATTTACTCTGCGTCAGGACAAAGTCATTCACAAAAACACAGAAAGTAAAGTCTTACAAATCTGCTGGAGTTGTTGTTCCTCACAGTCTTAGCGTTGCCAAAGGCCTCGAGCAGAGGGTTGGACTGAAGGATGATGTCTTTGACGTGCTGCGAGGAGACAGAGGGACATGGTGAGACAGAGGGACGGACACGGTGGGACAGACAGAGGGCCTGGTCTCTGGAACTTTCCACATGTGTGAGCCCGTGTGTGTGTGTGTGGGTGTGTGTGTGTGTTATCTGTGAACCATGTGCATGTCAGAAACACATGATCCAAATCCAGACAAAACTCCCACTTCCATATTTTTGTACAGAAGTAAATGGAAATCATTACTCTGGAGGTTTTTTTTTTTTTCTTGGAAAAACTTTGTCTTGTAAAATAAATAAACGCTTCTCTTCACATGTGAGATATTTTTACATATATTTACAGTGAGTTAATGTTTTAGAATGTTCATTCATCTAATAATCACAGCACCCTGTAACATGTGTGTGTGAATATGTATTTATTCATATTTATTCTAAGTGGCGTTTCTCTCCGCTCTGAAGCTCAGAGACGATCTGTGATGTGGATTAAATCTCAAATCCACACAGTCGTCATGGTCGAGGCATTTCCTCATCAAACTTAGATCTTTATCGAGCTTAGGAAGTGGACATCTGCTGGTGTGGGGGGGTCAGATGCTGGGGGGGGGGGATGCTTCACATCACACTCATCCCTCAGATTAAAGTGAAAAACTGTGATTCTGTCACTGATCTTCATACGTTACAATATGAAGAAAGTATTCAAGTTAAAATAACGGTGATTATTCTCCCAGTAAATGCATTTCACCACTTCTTTTTTAACATGTTGAATCTCAGTTTTTGTCAAATCCACGTGAAACAGAAATACAATAATAATATTAATAATAATATTCACTCATCTTTTTCAGGTTCACTCAGCATTCACAGTCTGTTTGTATAATACATGAAAGGCAAAACTCAAGAACATCTGTCTTTGTTGTGATTGTTGGTCTTTATTATCTTTGTGTGAGCTGGCAAAATGATACACATCCGTTTCCTGCACATTTGTATTCATCTTTTATCCTTTAAGTAGATTTCATTAAACATTAAATCTGTGCCACAAAAACATGGTTGTTGTTGTTTGTCAGAGAAGAAGAAGAAGAAGAAGAAGAAGCAGCAGCAGCCAGTCTCACCTGAACTCTGGCTCCACCCCCCGACACTCTGGAGATGTAGCCCATAATATATTTGGCCGCCACCGTCTTCCCTGCTCCGCTCTCGCCACTGAAACACACAGACAAACATTGAAGTAAACACGTTCATCTGATCTGAGGTCAGCGTCTAACGACTGGAAACACATGACAATCTGCTCAGACAAGTCAAGTTCAGTCACGTCGTCACGAGGGATTGAACCTCACATCATAACCTGTGAATAACCAAGTTAATAACCTGTGAATAACCAAGTTAATAACCTGTGAATAAACAAGTTAATAACCAAGTTAATAACCTGTTAATTACCTGTGAATAACCAGTGAATAACCTGTGAATAACCTGTGAATAACCAAGTTAATAACCTGTGAATAACCAAGTTAATAATGTGAATAACCTGTGAATAACCTGTGAATAACCAAGTTAATAACCTTAATGAATAACCAAGTTAATAACCTGTGAATAAAGTTAATAACCGAATAACCAAGTTAATAACCTGTGAATAAAAGTTAATAACCTGTGAATAAACAAGTTAATACCTGTGAATAACCAAGTTAATAACCAGTGAATAACCAAGTTAATAACCTGTGAATAACCAAGGATTAATAACCTGTGAATAAACAAGTTAATAACCAAGTTAATAACCTGTGAATTACCTGTGAATAACCAGTGAATGACCAAGTTAATAACCAGTGAATAACCAGTGAGTTAATATGTGAACTGTATCATATTATACTGTTATCAGTCTGACACAAAAGTCTTTTTAACTCGCCATATAAGAGCAGAATGGTCCAAAGGTCACATGACTGTGGTGGCAGACATAGATAGATAGATAAATACTTTATTGACATTGTCCAGCAGCTCTAACACAGTATAAGTATAAGTATTAAAGGCAGAACTTGCTCTTTACAGTATGTTTTACAGTGTGTTTACACATTATTGACTTCAGGGTTTTTAACTGTCTCACCACTAACTCTGTGTTTATTTCACTTTATGAAGCAAAAATCAAACGTCATCTCAGATCAGAAACTCCAGCAGAAATAAGGACGTTAAATGCTTCAATTTTGCCTCTCACTTATTTGACACCTGTGGTTGGCAGCAGACAGGTTGGTAACACAGCTGCAGGCTGTTAGAGGAAGTCACAGAGGTCACTCCATTACCCTCTCTCCTCCCTCCCCTACATAACGCTGCATTACTTCCATGTATATATTCATATAAATGAGTTTTAATGTCCATCTCTGCACGTGAGACCATCGCTGTGATATTTTTAGAATCTCATCAGAAGCGTAAACATCATTGTGTCGTAAACTCCTGCAGATATTTATTAACCAAACAAGGAAGTGAGTTTAAAACACGGGTTTAAAGATGGACTTTTCTAAGTCATCCCAGACTCTGAAGTGTGTTTATACTCATGAATATAATCATGTGCACGGCATTTTCCCACAGAAGTTACACGAGGGCTTTTAACATCAACTGTTTTTATCTCCCAGTGATAAGTGTTTAAAGTTGTTGTTTCACTGTCAATGATGACTTTCAATTTCAAAACCTGAACTGCAAACTCCATGTGTTCATGTCATGAATGCACTTTTTTTATTACAGCAGATTTAATGAAAGACAAGAAGCAGGTTTGGTGAAGTCGTCTAAAAGAATGTGAAAGGAAACTAGTGACGGTAACACGACGACTGGATTCTGAAGACACTGGAAACTGACACAGACGTGACACAGTCAACCGTCCGCCTCGCGTCTTTGCAGCGACCTGAAACAGCTGTGGACAGAATCAACATCTGGGATGTCAAAGTCTTCAGTTAGAGAAGAATCCAAAGACTATTGTGTCCAATGATAGTCAGGGAGGATCCTCCTGTCCTCCTGTGTGACTGCTGTACGTTATCTGTTATAAAAACTTTAAATGATTCTGGAAAGTTAAGGAGGTGATAAGAGAGAGACAGAGCTGTCCACTGTCCTTTTGTCCTTTATCTCTTTGCCTTTTGCACTTTTGACAATAAAGTTATTATCTCTCCATCTTCTTCATTGTGGAAGTTTTCCAAATTCAAACCAAGACGCCATCATCAGCATCTATAAATGCAACATACACGTTCATGAACGTATTACCCCGAGTCTAAATCTACTCTACTTTTTTTACATGAAAAGAATCCTGGCATATCGTCCTATTACAAGCAAGTCGAATTTTAACAACAGCCAGATTCTTTGGCTCCTATGAACGAGAAAAGCACAGAAATGTGTGGAAATGACACCAGGAAGGATCATTCAAAGAAACTAAGAGAAACCAAGAGTCCTGGTATTAGTCCAGCCTAAACTGAATAAACCTGCCTTATTTAATACGTATATATACATACATATATATATATATATATATACATATAATAACAACTGGACTTTTATTTGTGAAGAGACAGTTTTCTAAAGTCAAAAGTTTAGATTTAATCTTTGAAAGACGTTTAGATCTCACCATTAACAGACTGACTGAACAGACTGAAACCAACGACGTACGTACAATGTGACGGATGTTTTCTCAGGAAATGAGTCACATGCTGTGTAAAGCACGACGGCAAAGACGTTTATTTCAGGGATTTTGTCAAAAGTGCTAAACCTCCTTCCTCTGGCCTGAATTCCCCCCCCACATTTTCTCAGTAAATATGAGAAAGGCTGATGCTGACCACACGGCCTGACCTGCAGCCTTTGTTTGATGAGACCTGCTTCATCATGAAACCACTTCCACGCTTTTGTTTGCTCATTTTGGTCGGTTTGGTCTGTGCCTGCTCTGTGCTGGCTGTTTAAACAACGGGTCAAAGTGCTGAAGCAGGGGCTCGTTTGTCATGAGGTCAGCGCGATGGGAACCAGGTGACGGCAGCACACCAACAACACCACACTCACACAGGCTGTGGAAGCTTGTACCAGGATGTTCTTCATGAGAACATCAGAACACTTTTTCATGCAGTGATGGAAAAACACCAAACAAACATGTCATTGTCACTCAGTCATCTGCAGCAAACCATGCAGTAGAACCTGTTCTGTGGGATCTGCTGTTCCCTCCCAACCATCATCACACTCAGCTTCATTAGAACATCTCGCAGATCACAATCTCCTGACTCTGACCTTCTGAAGTCAGTCTGACAGCGATCACATTAAACACACACACACACACGCGTCACGTGACTCACCTGATGATGACGCACTGGTTCTCGCGGTCGATCATCATGTTTCTGTACATGTTGTCAGCCAGAGCGTAGATGTGAGGAGGGTTCTCATACTGAGCCTGAGATGTGACAGGAAATCAAATCAGTGGGCAACAATCATCTCCATGATTTTATGACATCACAAAGTGGAACTTCCTGTTATGTGAAAGCTGGAAAACTGGGCTTGTAACTGGGGAGTTGCTGGTTCAAATCCTGGGACAGGTCAAAGGCTGGTGTGCCCTTGAGCAGGGGTAAGTGCTGCAAGATGCTACTGCACACAGTGTGTGTGTGTGTGTTCATGAGAATTATGTGTATTTGTTAATTATCATCACAAACTAATGAGCGAGCAAATACAAGCACTTCTAATTCAGACGTTATTGTTCAGAGATTCTGTGTTTTTGAAATAATGATTTGAATCCAAACATTTACTGATGAAGGTCATGGGATAGGATTTCAAAAAGGTTCATTCCAGTGTAAAGGATGTTAAAGCATCCCATAATGATCGAGATGAACTGTTTACAACTGTCTGGAAGTGAGTGAAATCCTCAGTAACGTCAGGAGCTTCACGAGTGTTTCACGTTATTCTGAACAGATTTGCCTTCAACGATTATCTGACAAACTTTTTTTCACAGTCACTCAGGATTTCAAAGTCTTCAAGTGAAGGCTTAAGCTTAAGCCAGAAGACAAACCCACTGTGAGCTGACACAGACTCGGCTCAGTGAGAGCAGCATCTGCGTCAGCCTGATGGAAAACCCTCCGTCCTTCAGACTGTTCACATGTTATTCCATTTCAATAACTCATCAAAAACTGCCCGCAATGTGACAACATGTATGTGCAACCATCGACCACTTTATTAGGTACAGCCGTTAAACAGTGCATCACACGGCAGCAGGTCAGTGCAGAGAGAAGAGATGAGCTACTGAAGTTTAAAGTCATTTAAGTGACTCTGAACATGACGGGGTTGTTGACAGTGAGCGTTTGTTGTCTGGGTGAAAATAACCAGACTGATTCTACATGATTGAAAGGCAACAATGAAGTGTCCTGTGTACCTAATAAAGTGGCTGTTGAGGGTAATGCATGTGATGAAAGTCTACTTACAGCTCCTTGATACATCTCGATTTCTTTTTCTCCAAAATACGGCATCTGCTTGAAGGGATTGACAGAGATGAGCACGGGACCGATGTACGTCTGACCACTCAGATTAAGGATCATAAAAACAGGACCAGGGAGATTTGAATTACAGATTTAAACTGAAAACATCTGTTACATTTTCACATATGAAACTGTGGTGGAAACAAGTGACTTAATCTCACAGTGTTTGGGGATTAAGCCTGAGCCTAAAACACTAACAGAGAATACACCAAAGGTTTATGGCCTCAAGCAACATGACGCTCAAGGCAAATAAAGATGCTATTGTAGGTGACCGACAGTGACCTACAGAGGCCTACAGAGATCCCCAGAGACCTACAGTGACCTACAGAGGCCTACAGTGAACCTACACAGACCTACATTGATCCTACAGAGACCTACAGAGGCCTACAGAGATCCCCAGAGACCTGCAGTGACCTAGGGGGCCTGCAGAGATTTCACAGTGATCTACAGGAGGGCCTGCAGAGACCCAGTGACCTGCAAGTGACCTACAGAGATCCTACAGAGACCTACTGGGGCTACCAAGAGATCACAGTGATCTACAGAGGCCTACCAGAGATCTGATGATGATCTGCAGAGGCCTGCAAGAGACCCACAGTGACCTGCACAGTAACCTACAGAGATCCCCAGAGACCTACAGTGATCTACAGAGGCCTACAGAGACCCACGGTGACCTACAGTGATCCTACAGAGACCTACAGAGACCTACAGC